>NW_028234408.1:28639879-28652379 GCF_977035675.1 Penaeus japonicus
AGTAATCAGTAAGAACTTCTATCAACTTTCCCCTCGCTACAATCCCCAACTATCCCTCAACCTCACCATCTCTCCACCTCGTCCATTTAACTAAATTTAAAATCAGTGATCCCTCATGGCAGACCGAATTTAATTGCTTCACGCCCACAAACAATGCATGGACTATTATGTATACGGAAATCTTAAAGCTCAGTGTAAAGAAAATCATTAGCTCTGAATGTGCCTCTAACCTCTAAACATGCAGCCACAGCACCAAAAAAGCACACAAACGTAAAAAGCCTCCTCCCATTCTGCAAACACTCAAACCCAAAACCACAGAAACTTTTACAAAATACAAAACGGATACCTGGGCATACGCAGACGAAATCAACATGATAGATAATACACGACATACTTCATTAGACAACTAAAAAATACAATCTCTGCATTGCATACAGCGACATGACCCACGCATCATCTTCATCAACATCCATGGGCTCAATAACACTCAACCACTTGATATCTACATGTACATAACCTATTCTTCCAACAAATCACAAGAAAGCGGTAACGTAGCCATTGAGATCAAATGCAACACACCACACAAAATAATTCAAAATTTCATATCAGATCTTTCAGCAGTTGAAGCAGACACGATCGTACTGGCAACAGTTTACATCCCTCCAAGATGGCTCCTGAAGTTCAACAAACCATTTTACATCATGGGAGAGTCACTCATACAACATGGGAGACAACAGGGTAGACTTACTGACCTCGGTCCACACACACTTACATAGATTATAACAAAACTACAACAGTATCTGATATAGTACTCGCAAACAACAGAGCCAACAACATAGAAACGAACGACGTCACATCCAGTGATCACCTCCCAGTCATTCTAACACTCAGCCAACCTATACAGCCCCGAGAATTAATGAAACATGCAAACTGGGAGGGATTCAAACAAGCACTTGAAAACACACCAATACACAACCAGGATGGCCAAACCACACACAATACAAACGACCTTCTTAATTAATGGTACACAAACATACAAACGGGTAGAATGGCCAACATACTCAAAACAACATAAAAAAGAACATATTGTTTGAAATTGCTGAAGATACACTATAGGTACATGGTATAGAGAAATACGGATGCAAGTCAAACACAAAAATTAAAGTAATGAGCAAGCAACATCGGGACAACTTAGTACATAGTTTATGTCAGAGCACAAAAGACCCATAGAAATTCTGGAATATTGACAAAAATCTCATGAGTTCAACTAAAATCATCATCTCTATGCAACACCCACAGACAGATGGTCTCGATGAAGCTTCTCCACAGGGAGTTCTAGCCACAGCACTTCCAAATCTCCCTCACCAAGAACGTCCGATTTGACCACATCACAGAAACCGAGGTGACACACTACCTACATCAACATAGACACCTTGTTCTCCAGAACATACCATGAAACCAATCAATCTCTGAGGAATGTCCCCCCCTCCACTCCAATCACACCAGAAGAAAAATCAGTGAGATACAATGAGATACCAGCAAAGACTGATACAAACTTAACATGACTACATCCACCTACACATTTAACATGCCTCCTCTGCAATATCCTGGATGACAGAACTGCCACAATCCGTCTCAGATCCCGCCTTGGCAGTGCTCTCCACTTAAGAAGTGGAGTACCTCTAGGAGGCGTTTTATCACCAACCCTTTACATCCTGTTTACAGCCAATATGCCAAATCCCACACCATACAGCAACTATATTTCCTACATTGACGATATTATACAAATAAACTCTCACCCCTCTAAATTATAACACATCCTAAAACACACAAAAGAAAGAGACATTCACATTTGAATACTGCGGGAAAATACAGACAAACATACACAAATTCAAAATCAAACCCATTGTACATAGAAAAACGAACCCATCACGTTAAAAAATGACATCTGTGACACCAGAGAAAATATACTCTGACTCCTGCGCTCATAACACACATAGAACACAGGCTCACACAAGCATGCACAGCATGCTGAGATGATTCTCTTGCTACATGCCACAAACAAAACTCAGACTCCATAAAATTATCATCAGATACATACCTGTCCCATTTGTTACATTATCAAACACACAAAAAGAAAATTATGTAAACAGTTCAGAACAAAGTCATACTCTGGGTACACAGCACAACAATCACAGCCAATATTTCCTCAGAAACATTACATAAAAGACAAATTATACATCATAGAGACGTCTTACTAAGGTATAAAGTCGGCCTCAGGGTTGTTGTCGTCCTCTGCAATAGGAGGACGTGTTGTGTGGGCTTTTAGTCCTTCCCACTCGACCTCCCACTAGGGTATTTTTCCCTTGCCCACATGTCTGCAGTGTGTGGCATCACTTTGAGCAAGGGTCAAGCAGTCTGCCCCATCAGCATCGAACAGGTATAATGTTCTCCCACTGCCCCATCTGACGATTAGCTACCCCTTGCTGGACCCCAGGTTCGGTAGGCTACAAGACACTCAGCCCCAAGACAACCCTGACTGATTGGGTCTTGAGATTTCTGGTTGTACCTCCAATTGCAACTAAGATATTCTCCAGATCATCTACATGGGTTCACCTGTAGTGATTCATCGAGAGATTCCCCTTGCCCCAAAGCAAATCCCCGATTAAATCTGTGGTAACGTGAATCCTCAAGTCCTGTGTAGGGGTAGGCTGCCACCAGCTGATAAGGGATCAGCACCCGTGCATGTGCGAGACAGTAGAAGACGTGTAAAATGTATGTTATTTATGTGTATGAGTGTGTGTCAGTTTGTACGTGGAAAGAAATCGAGTTCCTACGCAGGACATTACCGAGCAGGCGTGGCTAAAGTCAGGCAAGCATTTTTATTCCATAGTTTTACAGATTGTCTTGAAAGATATATATATATATATATAAAATGTTTTTATTCTTTATTTTGAAACACAAAAGAAAGGTCTCTCCTCCTCCCATATTCAAAAATCATTCCTTGGCCTGGCCATGATTTAACCATGGTTGCAACCCTTTTAAAACAATGATAAAATTCTCCAATAAACGAAAAATCAACAACTGCCAAAAGGGCACAGGTTGAGAGCAGTGCAGTTGCCGAGCTAGTGGCTCATATGCAAGGGGCCATCTGCTGACGATCCTTTCTTTCTTTCTTTGTTGGATTTATTGGCTATCAACCAGCGGCACTTGCCAATGTCATTAAGCCAATGGTTCAATTTTATTTCATCAATCTAGAGAAGGTCATAAAGTTTTGTCTCTTTTAGAAAAGTTATTACTTTTTGAATGATTTTCTCATTATTTGATAATAAATTTATGATATTATATTCTGTTTTTCATTTGTAAGTAATTTTTAATGCATTGTCTTTGTGGGTTATATTTTGTGCATGCTGTCATGATGTGGGTTATTGTCAAATTTCTGTTGCATTGACCACATTGTGGGGGAAAATTTTTCTCTATGTAGGGAGTGAGGTGTGTTAGTCGTGTGGCATTGACCCTTATTCGGGCCAACACCACCTCCTCCCTTCTGTTTTTTTTTCTGTGGGGTGTGTCCCACTATTCTATTTCTTTTTTGTGTTTTGTGATTGGGAGGATGGTCCACTCACTTTGCCACAGGAGATGGATTTTTGCTTTTATAAAAGAGACAAAACACCTGAGATCTGTGCGGACAATGCCAGGCTCCAGATCGCCAGTCGACCCGGCTAATTTGTCCACCTGTTCATTGCCATGGATACCCGAGTGTCCAGGTACCCATATCAGCTTGATTGATTAATTGGCACTATGTAATTTACGAATGATATTACCCTGTATTTCATTTTTGGTGGTTTCTAAGGATTAAATTGCTTTAAGTGAACTTAACGAGTCTGAAAATATGACTATTCTATCGTGGGTCGTCGATAGGGCAAAATCTAAAGCTTTGTCTATTGCAAAAAGTTCAGCAAGAAAGATCGATGTATGAGTCGGCAATCTGAATCTCAGTCGACCATACACCCGCTTCCACACAATCGTCTGTCTTGGAGCCGTCGGTATATAAATGAAAAAAGGAAAGATGTTTAATTAGAATCTCTCTGAACCGCTGGCGTACCTCCGCCTCCGGCACCGTGGCTTTGGCTGCTGGTAGCCAGTCTACCACGATGGTGAAATTGGGTGTTTCCCACGGCGCTATATTTGAATGAACCAGGGTATCAATGGTAGGACCGACTTTTTCTGTGAGGTCATCAAGTCTATTGCACAGCGGCTTTCCGCCGCGGTGCTGTGGGCCTAACTGCCGGCGCAAAACATCCCTGTTAGGATGATGGGGCTGCCTGGCTACTTTTGCGGCGTAAGACAGCTCAAGCTGGCCGCGTCTAAGACGGAGGGGAGGTACTCCCGACTCTACCTCTAGGCGCTCTGTGCGAGTGCACTTAAGGGCTCCAAGACAGACGCGTAAACACGCATTCTGCACAACATTCAATCCTTTCAGAGTTGAGCTCGTTGCCGAGCCATACACGATTGACTCATAATCTATTTTAGACCTAATCAGGGATTTATATAACATCAGTAAAGACTTTATCAGCTCCCCATTTGTGTCCAGAAATGCACTTTCATAAATTGAGTACTTTTTTACATTTATTCTTTAACTGACCAATGTGGTCTTTCCAATTTAATCTACTATCAAAGAGTAGACCAAGAAATCTAGCAGAATTTTGAATAGGTATTGGGTGGTTGTCTAGAGTTAGCCTGATGTTGGGCTTTCTCCTATGGGTAAAGACCACGCTAATACTCTTTCTTATAGAAAACTTAAAACCCCACTGGAGGCCCCAGTTATGAATCATATCCAGTGCCAATTGGATCTTATTTTCTGAGAATTCTGCATTACTGCTGGAGTGCCATAATGCAATCATCGGCGTACAGTGAGTATTTAAGATTCCGAGGAGGAGATGGTAAAATGTCATTAACCATACATAAAAATAACATTGGTGACAAGACACTTCCTTGTGGGACCCCGTTTGCCTGGACAAAAATGCCCGAGAAAGTGTCATTTTCAGAAAATAATTTGACAGAAAACGTTCTGTCAGATATGAAATTTTGAATAAAACAAGGCAAATTTCCACATAATCCGAAAGCATAAAGTTTTCTGAGTAGGCCATGTTGGCATGTCATTTCATAGGCTTTTTCTATATCTAAGAATATTGAAATCAAAAAGTGCTTTTTGGCAAATGCCTTATGAATATGATTTTCCAGTTTTACTAGCTGATCAAGAGTTTGGCGTTCTTTTCGAAAGCCGCACTGCTCGTCAACTAGTAAATTCCTGGTGTTAAAAAATGCAATAGCTACTGTTAACAATTTTTTCCATGACCTTGCATAAGCAACTTGTCAACGCAATTAGGCGGTAAGAGATGGCGGATCTGGGATTTCCCCCTCCTTTCAATATGGGAATGATATGGGCAAAGTGCCATGAATTTGGAAAAGTCTGGCTTTTCCAAATATCATTGTACACTTCTAGCAACTTAATCATGGAGTCATGATTAGGATGCTTTATCATCTCATATCGAATCTCATCGGGGCCTGGGGACGTTCCTCTACAGGCTTCTAGGGCTCGGACAAGCTCATCCATAGTAAGATCTTTATTGTAATCAAGGTCATCTCCTGTGGCAAAGTGAATTGGTTGCAGCTCGGATGCTTCCTTGGTGGTCAGGAAAGCAGGATTGTAGTTTTCGGAGCTGCTTGTAAAAGAGAACTGCCTGGCGATTGTGTTAGCAATGTCTCTAGGTGATTCATAGCTGTTTCCCTCATGAATGATATTTTAAATTTTTGGTGATACCTTTTTTCTATTGCTTTTATTAATAGTGGACCAAACCTCTGCAATGCTAGTATTGTTGTTAATTGTAGAGACAAAGCTTCACCAGTAGTCTCTTTTGGTTTGTCTAATTGTTCTTGTGAAGGCGACCCAATTTGCTTTTTTTACGTTAAATTTTGGTGCTGAAGGCGTTCTCGTGGTGTTGCATGAATATTTAATACAAATATGAAGGTGATCGCTTCCCAACGAGTCGTCAATCGTGTGCCACAAGCACTTGGCTGCTAGTGTTGAAGAGACCAGTGATAGATCAATAAAGCTCAAATTACCGGTATTATCGTCCACTCGCGTCGGACTACCATCGTTTAGAAGGACCAGATCAGTCATTGATCAACTTAACTACTTGCTCACCTCTACCATCCACCCGCAGGGAACCCCATAAAGTATGATGAGCGTTGAAATCACCTAAAATTAATTTATTGTTTGGCAGAGTATCCTGAAGAGCAAAAAGCTCATCATAGATTACCATTTTATCAGGTGGACAATAAGCTGAACATATAGTCAGATACGTGTTATTGAATTTTACTTTGCATGCGGCGTGTTTCAAAGTAGAATTAATTGTCACTTCAGTAAAAGGAGGTTCTGGTGGATGTACATGGCGACCCCGCCTCCACCCCTTCCCTCTCGGTCTTTTCTAGACATATGGTAGTTTCTCATCGATACGACCTCGTCAGAGACTTGGTCGTTTAAATGGCTTTCTTGGAGAACAATAATGTCGGGAGCATATTACGAGGTTAATAATCTGAATTTTACTTTGCATGCGGCGTGTTTCAAAGTAGAATTAATTGTCACTTCAGTAAAAGGAGGTTCTGGTGGATGTACATGGCGACCCCGCCTCCACCCCTTCCTTCTCGGTCTTTTCTAGACATATGGTAGTTTCTCATCGATACGACCTCGTCAGAGACTTGGTCGTTTAAATGGCTTTCTTGGAGAACAATAATGTCGGGAGCATATTACGAGGTTAATAATCTGAGGGAGTTTAATTTTGATCTAAGACTTCGACGGTTCCATTGTATAATAGTATACGCGTGGATTACGTTTTATGGGGTTTGGAAGTGCCTTGACCACCAGTTTTTATTTTCTTTTTTTGGGAGGGAGGCACCTCCTCCTCTCCATCGCTTCCCGAGGGCCTCTCTCGGGAATTTTTGGAGACAGTAGCCTCCATGGCCTGCTCCCCTCTGCTAGGGAGACGCCCGGCAGAAGATGATCTGCCCTTACGAGTAGACCAAAAACCAGACGAAGTCCTAGTAGGGGTCACCTGGACTAGAAGGTGCGATCCAGATTGTGATTTGGTATCGTCCTCCTTAAGATGCTGTTTTTGCTGATTCATCAATTTCCTTTATCGTTTTGTTTAATTCTTTAATCTGATTCATCAAGTCCTTAACAGTTTCCTTCAATTCTGCTGCGAGCTGCTGATTAACACTGCTTGCACTGGAAACATTGTTAGTTACTGCTGAAGCGTAAGAAGTATTGGGGTTGCTTGCCAAACCTTCAACTTTCTTCTTGGCCTCACGGTAGCTAACATCGTGCTCCCTCATGTATGCCAATGTCTCAGTCTCCTTCTTCAGGCTACTGCATTCAGCATAGCCTGACTGATGGGGACGTCCACACTTGAGTGTCTTTTCCGTGCATGCAGTGGTATCATGGGCTCCAGTACATTTTCCACAAGTGAATTTGTCAGCATCCTTATCAATGCATCTTAATGAGGTGTGTCCAAATTTTTGGCATCTATTACAACGCATTGGTTTTTGGATATAAGGTCTTACTTGAACAATCTCAAATCCGATTTTCACAGTACTTGGAATCTTTGGAGTTGAAAAGGTCAAGAAACACAATCCGCTTTTACTCGCACATTCCCATCCTTCTTGGTCATGCAATTTACGTCTACTACCCTTTGGTCATTCATGGCATCAAGAATTTCACTTTCTTCCATTGTCCTCAAATCCCTGTGAAAGATTACTCCCTTACAGGTATTTGGGCCAACAGGAATAGTTATTTTTACTTTGAAGTCATGAATTTGCCTCAGTTTAAGCAAATCCTTAACCTGAGATTTAAACTGCACTTTTACAAGGAGGCTGCCATCTCGTAATTTACGGACTGCCTTCCACTTGACCATCAAGGACCTTCTTAATGATAGAGGGGTTGACATTATGCAGGGATTGATTTTCATTTACGCATCGAATGTTCACACACCTAGCATTTTCGGGAGGGATATCAATGATTGGTCTTCTGGGTCAGTCATTGGTCGGGGTTCCATCAGTAGTCTAAGTGGTCTTAGACGAGTTCGGAGTCGCCCTTCATACTTGGGTGTCAGACCAGGTCCAAACCCTGGGCCAAAGCCTGTTGTCCTGAGGGGACTACCTTTCCCTTAACTATTGTATCAACCTAATCCCAATAGCTAAGAGATTATAAAAAGAAGTCTTTATGTTACATGTCCCCCCCCCCCCCCCCCCCCCTAGTGGAAGCCTGGTTGCGTTCTCCAGTACCAACTAAGGGATCGGAGTTGTGTGTAAGACTTTCCTACCGCCGAACCTACCTAGTGCAAGGGACGGTAAGTCAGTGCCCACCCCCTAAGCGAATACAGGAGCTCACAAGGAAACTCCAGTAGGCTCAGAAAAGTCACACAGAAAAATGGAAAAAATTCAGGGGAAGAGGAAAGTTACACCCAAAGGACGCCCCAGACTACTGGGCCCCCCTACCCAGGGCTCACAGCCCGTAAGGGCTACCCTGGGGTAGAAGAGTGCTGCAGGTGGGGGCTGACTACTCCTACTGTGGCGATAAAGGGGGAACTCGTGTATTCTTCCCTGGAGGGATGGCTGGGGAGAAGCACATCACTACACACCAACAGAAAGAGCATTGCACTTAGGCCACACTTCTGAGCTTAGTCATTAATGTTAGTTCTTTGGTTGCCTTTTTCTCGATCTAGAAAGGGCATTTGTTGCCTGTGTCTTGCCATTTTAATAAGTCTCATTGCATTAGGAATCAAAAGTAAACATCTGGTCTGGCTCCAGGATCTTTTCTGGGCCTAGTCTGCCAGAATCAGGTTCCATCAGAGTTATTGGAGAATGGGACACCAAGGGTGGGACTGTTAGCCTGGCTCTGTTCAATTCTTATGTTTTCTCTTCTCAACTTACAGCTCCCAGAGGGATGCAGGCTAAAATCCAATGCAGGGATAGCACATTTTAGGCAAGGCACAATGATGTCTGGATGTGCTGTAAGCGAAATGCTGCTGAATTGGACTTAAGATCTCGGCTGCCAAAGTTCTATGGCAATGTCTCAGAGACTGGACACTCAGGGTATTTGGCTGCGCTTTCAAGGACTGGACCTGGGGATATGAGTGAACCAGAGGAAGGTTTAGTACCTGACTAAGGTATGACTTTCTGTCATGAAAGCACTATCTAGCAAACACCGATCTCTTTGGCCCTGATCAGAAGCTTGATTTGATACAGAAAGAGCCTGCTAGGTACTGGGTACTCCCAGGTGGTCAAAATCTCTGTGTGGAGATAAACATCATCTCCTGGCCTTGTGGCCATCCAGTTTCTTGTAAAGCTCTTTTAGGTTCCACCGGACTTGTTCCTCAGTCAGAAGGCCCCTCGTCACCTCAACCTAGAGTATAAGTTGTTTCCAAGCATTATAGCCCATACTTCATGGACAGATCAGTTCACCCAATCACAAAAACTACAGGCGCCGATTTTGTAGCAAGAGATACAGCCTAATCCATGAGAATGGCAGATGCCTCCTTGCTCCAGGCTGAAGCTATTGCCATAATGGGTGCCCTGGCCCATGCATCCCGAAAAGGGTACATGTTTTATGCAAGGACTTCAGGGAAGCCATTGACTCCCTGCAACGGGGTCTGACCGCCAATGATGTCTACCTACTGACCACTATTCTTGTGCTTGCACTACATATTACACTATATGACATAAAAGCCAAGGAGAGCTATTACTAGATGCAGAGTGGAACCTGCAGGTCATACTGGGGTTCACAGAGCAGAAGCTAGAACCTCCCTATCTGCCAGGTGATATGGTGATGCCACAGGGTATAAGCCACTCACACTCAGAGTAACACAGAGTAAGACTAGGTCATCCCTATGCAAAGAAATCGATGTGCAAGCATTGTGGTGCACCAGAGGCAACATTGCCGTATTATTCAAAAGATTATACCCACAAGCCTCCTCTACCAAGGCCCGCGGTGCTGGACTGGTTTGGTTGAGCCTGAAACTACCACAGTAGGAGCTGACTTACTAGCCACTGCTGGCGGCTCCTTCGGTGCGCGCTACTGCTGAAATTAGGAATCATCAAGCTGGCTCTTCCAGTACACGGGTCACTCTGCTAACGGCTCCCCTGGAGTATTAACCTCTGCCAGCAACTCCTCTGGTGCACGTGCTTCTTTTGGCAGCTCCTCTGGTGCACTCACTTCTTTTGGCAGCTCCTCTGGTGCACTCGCTACTGCTGGAGGCTCCTTCGGTGCGCGCTACTGCTGGCAGTTCCTCCAGTGCACATACTACTGCTGGCGGCTCCTTCGGTGCGCGCTACTGCTGGCAGTTCCTCCAGTGGACATGCTACTGCAGGCGTTCCTCCAGTGCACACGCTACTGCTGGCGGGTCCTCCATTGCACATGCTACTGCTGGCGGCTCCTCCATTGCACATGCTACTGCTGGCGGCTCCTCCAGTGCACACTCCTCAGTGCACACGCTACTGCTGGCGGCTCCTCCAGTGCACATGCTACTGCTGGCGGCTCCTCCAGTGCACATACTACTGCTGGCGGCTCCTTCGGTGCGCGCTACTGCTGGCAGTTCCTCCAGTGGACATGCTACTGCAGGCGTTCCTCCAGTGCACACGCTACTGCTGGCGGGTCCTCCATTGCACACGCTACTGCTGGCGGCTCCTCCAGTGCACATGCTACTGCTGGCGGCTCCTCCAGTGCACACGCTACTGCTGGCGGCTCCTCCAGTGCACACGCTACTGCTGGCGGCTCCTCCAGTGCACATGCTACTGCTGGCGGCTCCTCCAGTGCACACGCTACTGCTGGCGGCTCCTCCAGTGCACATGCTACTGCTGGCGGCTCCTCCAGTGCACACGCTACTGCTGGCGGCTCCTCCAGTGCACATGCTACTGCTGGCGGCTCCTCCAGTGCACACGCTACTGCTGGCGGCTCCTCCAGTGCACACGCTACTGCTGGCGGCTCCTCCAGTGCACACGCTACTGCTGGCGGCTCCTCCAGTGCACACGCTACTGCTGGCGGCTCCTCCAGTGCACATACTACTGCTGGCGGCTCCTCCAGTGCATGCACATGCTACTGCTGGCGGCTCCTCCAGTGCATACGCCTCTGCTGGCGGCTCCTCCAGTGCATACGCCTCTGCTGGCGGCTCCTCCAGTGCACACGCCTCTGCTGGCGGCTCCTCCAGTGCACACGCCTCTGCTGGCGGCTCCTCCAGTGCACACGCCTCTGCTGGCGGCTCCTCCAGTGCACACGCCTCTGCTGGCGGCTCCTCCAGTGCACATGCCTCTGCTGGCGGCTCCTCCAGTGCACATGCTACTGCTGGCGGCTCCTCCAGTGCACACGCCTCTGCTGGCGGCTCCTCCAGTGCACACGCCTCTGCTGGCGGCTCCTCCAGTGCACACGCCTCTGCTGGCGGCTCCTCCAGTGCACATGCTACTGCTGGCGGCTCCTCCAGTGCATGCACATGCTACTGCTGGCGGCTCCTCCAGTGCATGCACATTCTACTGCTGGCGGCTCCTCCAGTGCACACGCCTCTGCTGGCGGCTCCTCCAGTGCACACGCCTCTGCTGGCGGCTCCTCCAGTGCACATGCCTCTGCTGGCGGCTCCTCCAGTGCACATGCTACTGCTGGCGGCTCCTCCAGTGCACATGCTACTGCTGGCGGCTCCTCCAGTGCACACGCCTCTGCTGGCGGCTCCTCCAGCGCACACGCCTCTGCTGGCGGCACCTCTGCCTCTGGTGTGTGCGGCTCTGGCGATAGCTCCTCTGCCTCAGGTGCATGGCCTCTGCTGACGATTCCTCTGGCACACGCACCTCTGCCTCTGGCACATCCATCCGAGGGCGAATGCTCCGTGGTCGCTGGTCCTTTGAACGAGGCCGCTTTGCTCGTTGGCCACTCCCCAAGGGTCCTCCCTACTCCTGTCCATTCTGGCGGCGAATTCACTGCTGCGACAAGTCTTTGCGCAAACGGACAAGCTCTGCAAAAGAATTATCAATCGCTCCTCCGACCGGTGTCCTTCTCCCGGGAGTTTCTGAGTTACTCAGCTTTCAAACCCGGGTCCAGAGCGGTTCCACCAAGGGGAAGACAGACACACGCATCCTTCAGGGACCGACACGCAGCGTAATATCCTTTACATACTGTAACGTCACAAAAACTACAAAACTAAATTTAAATATTTAATTACATCAAATTCAACATACTAGTTAATCTCGCAGTTGTGACAGTAGTGTAATAGCATTTCTTCAAAGTCTTCAAATTCCAGCTTCTGAAAATTTAAACTTTTACTGTAAAACCATCGGATATTGTAATATATTGTAATATTATTGCAACACTGATAACTTTACCAGTATTGCACTGGATACTGATAAATCTGACAGGACTTATTTTGACACATAAAATACGTTTAAAAAAACATTATATG
>NW_028234408.1:28654879-28657379 GCF_977035675.1 Penaeus japonicus
TCATAATACAATTAACTTTGACTCCGCTACAATATTTGGCACAACCCCGCTCCATGTAGAAAATAATGCCTTTGTTATGAATATGAGAAAACGACATAATAATTGATTGGCTGACAAGGCATTGCACTAACAAAATATATTTTGTAAGAGGCATAATTAAGAAACCATAAGTTTCTCATCACAAAACACTAAAAAGTGTCAACCATTAAGAATAAATAATGATTTATGTAATAATTCTCGCAGCTAATAAGATTTTTCATATAACCTCGGCTTCACCTGCACACTTCGGCTTCTTGCCCCTACTGTTTCAAATCTACATCCACGACAAGGTAGACTGCAAATTCCAAGTCACAGTAATAGATTAGGACATAGTATTACACTGGAAATGCTGGTCTTAAGGTAAATTATGAAACCCACGGTAGATAATATGCTTTGTGTTCAGCACACTAAACCATGTTCAAAATTGAGATAATTATGAGGATTGAGTATATGGAGTGCAAAGTGGACCATACATACCCTCTTGATTACGAAGATATATATTGAGGAATGGAGGCAGCAGAAACTTTGCCTCGCTAGAAAAGGTTTTTGCTTGGCTTGGCCTGCGCTGCAGGAAAGAATAAAGAAATACAATCGGGTCTTTATAATCTATGTACTGTATATAGATAGAAACTGGAGTATGATGTAATAAAACAATGATGATAAGGGGTATTTTAGGTGAAAAAATCAGCTTAGATTGAGAGCAATTGAAATAGACAGTAATCCTAAGCAAGAGTTTTGTCCTAAATCAAGTGATTCTCAGTGCTTTTACCAAAGAGCAATAGCCAAAGGAAAAAAAACAAAAAAACAATTCAGTGGATATGCATTTTGCAATGCCAGACAATTCAACGTTGTAGAAGGGGTTTATGAAACGCTATCAACCAATGAAAAGATGTTTGCGTGGTTACAGAATCTTAATGAATAATTGCTCAGTCTTATTTGGAAATATTGTCCCAAGCATACTAATGCCACACAGAAATGACGACTTTGCAACAACTCCGGCCACTAGTGATTATGATATTGGATATGTGTCTGGCAATCTTCATGGACTGTTAAGCATCCCATACACCATAATTATTTTAAAAAATGAAAAAAAAAAGTGAAAAGGAAAGCAAGCGACTGCAGACGGGAATTCTTGAAACGATTCGGAAGCCATTTTCTCAAACCATATGTTATACACCTTTAAACCAACATTACTCTTTTTATTTCTTCTCTGATTTTAGTCAGCCTTGTCTCATTATTTTACAAAATTATTTTCTACAAAATGCGTTAAACATTTTCCCTATAAATTAGTGAATTACCAAATAACTTAAATGTTTGCCTTTATTGTTTAACTATTGCCTTAACCATCTAATGGACAATATCTTTAATATATAGTTCTGACGAATAGTAATTAGTGATCCATGCCGTAATTTAAGCATTCATTAATCTATTTTCTCCCCATTCAAAAAACCGACGTCACATTACTAGTATTTCTACTTTCTAGTATTAAAAGCAGAGTAAAGTAAAAGTTTAAATAGATTTTACTGATTATTAAATAACTTTAGTTTAAAAAAGCTGGTTCCCTTAAGTACATGTAAGCAATTATATAGTGTAATCAATAATTTACTGTGATACCTGACCTGGAATGGATACTCGCATTCTGAATATGGGGAAAAATCTTAAGTAAATAAAATATAAAGATTCTGACATTAGTTTCAAACATTTGATTGTATACTGGAACTGCATAATGTTCAATATGACGTCTGAAGAAACCTGTAGCTCCCAAGAATTGACGTACCTGGCGCACCGTCCTAGGGAAGACATCATGGTGATCGTTTTGATCGCCTCTACTTTACCCGGATCTGGAAGGATGCCCTCTGAGGTCACCAAGAAACCTAAAGATTTAAATGGATTGCTGGCAGATTGAGATTTTCCGAGAGTTAATCTGAAGCCTGCACGTGATAACAGCTGTAGAGTTTCATCAAGGTGAGCTGAATGTTCTTCAAATGACCTAGATGAGTAGATAACCACATCATCGAGGTATACTAAAGCATGTCGTCCTAAAACAGGGCTTAACACAGATTTAATGGCTCGATAAAAAGTCGAAGGAGCCGTAGCCAAGCCGAATGGCATCCTTTTAAATTGTAACAATCGATGACCGTCGCTAAAGGCGGTTTTGGGACGGTCTTTCGGCTCTACTTCGATGGTCCAGTAAGCCGAACGAGCCTTTCGTCTTGTCGAGTCTTTTAATCTTACATCTCTGGACCGGTATCGATAAAATAATATATCATTATCCCATCAACTTTGATCTGGATCAAAGGACGCCCATTAGGCACAGTATCACTAATATTAGTTACATGTGGGTGGTCTATCATTTTCCCTACCTGATCTATCAATCCCACAAGGAGTGGAGTACTGTGGCTCCCTCTGGGCCGCTGAAAATATACAATGACGATCAAAATACCCAGGCTGCTGACACCTA
>NW_028234408.1:28672379-28682379 GCF_977035675.1 Penaeus japonicus
TTATCGTACTGCACTCCACACGCTACTGGCATCGTCGGGCACGCCCGGCTATTCATCAGCTCGGTCGTGCTGGCTTATCCTTATCCTTGTGTAGACAACAGAATTTGCCCGTCAACCCCGCTGCCCGCCGATCAGGCCCGCTCGTGTGGACGCGGATTTAAGGGCACCTGGTAGTAGCCCTGTAAAAGGTCTAGTTTGGAGAGATACCGAACTTTACCAAGGTCGTCTATTATATCATCCATCCTCGGAAGAGGATAAGAATCAGGTTGTGTGACTGCATTAACCTTTCTATAATCAATACATAGACGAAATGGCCCACCTGTTTTTTGCACTAAAACAACTAGAGATGCCCAAGGACTTAGATTCGGACGAATTAGACCCTGGTCCTGGAGGCGTTTTATTTCGGACCGAAGGAACTTTTTCTTCTCTTCACTGATGCGATACGGTGCTTGTCGAATGGGCTGTGCAGTGTGCACCTGCCGACTCTATATCGGGCGTGTCACCGGAAAGATCACGGTAATCTTGGAGAAGGGAGCTGATGCTGGCTGCTTCGTTTGCTGCTAGATGAACAAGTTCATGTTCTAGATTATCTAGAATTACAGAGTTTGAAAGATTAGGTTCTGCAGTAGAAATTACAGATTCTGTACCATAATTTTATTCATGGTGGTCACCAGTATTAGGTACAATTAGGGCTACAGCCTTTACTTTTTCAACACTAGTTCACCTCATTAGTATGTTTTAACACACGAAATGGAGCATGATACTGAGAACGAAGAGGTTGCTTAGGAAGGGAAAGTAAAGCCAAAACGAGGTCACCCTCATTGAATTATCTGATCTCAGCTTTTTCAGTTCTGTCAAATATATTTTTCATTTTATTTTGTGCCTTACCCATATGTTTATGTGCAATGGCGACAGCAGTTTTAAGTTTACTTTTGAGATTTTCCACATAAGTTGAAACAGGCACATCTTCCTCTTCACTAAGTCAACACTTTTAATACTTTGAGAGGTCCTCTGACCTCATGACCATAAATAAGCTGGAAAGGTGAAAACCCAAGGCTCTCCCAAGGCACTTTCTCTGACTGAGAAGAGCAACAAATCCATGACCTCATCCCATTCTGACCCTACTTCCAGACAAAAGAATTTTATCATAGTCTTCAGGGTGTAGTGGAATCGCTCCACAATCCCCTGTGACTCTGGATAAAAAGCTGTTGACTTGTACTGTCTAATACCCAAGGAACGCATTACCTGTTGGAATAAATCTGCAGTAAAATTCGACCCTTGATCTGACTGTATCGAAGAAGGTAGGCCCACTTGAGTAAAGAACTTTACTAGTTCTCTGACATTTTAACTCGTTATTCATCTGAGAGGTACTGCTTCGGGCTATCGGGTAGCGCTATCAAAGATAGTGAGAAGAAACTGATTACCACGCTTTGTTTTGGGCAGAGGGGCAACACAGTCAATAATTATTTTGCTAAATGGCTCTTCCACAACTGGGATTGGTTGTAATGGATAAGGTTTGACAGACGTACCTGGCTTACTTTTAACTTGGCGAATATGAAAAGCCCTACAATGCTTAACGATATCTCCTTTAAGGCTGGGCCAATAGAATGAGCCAGAACTTTATATGTCTTTGTTACACCTAAATGGCCACATAGGTCATGAGCAAGGGAAAGTATATCAGGACGCAGTGATTTCGGAACAACTATCTGATGGACATTGTTCCATACTTCATCTGCAGGGACATAGCTGGGTCATTCTTTTGTTGTGCAATAAGTACATCCCTCGTTATTAGTTCTCCATTTAGTGAAACAAATTCAGAATTAACTGGCACTGCTGTTTTCTCTAGACTTAAAGAAATCTTTCAAAGTAAAGTCTGTGAAAATGTCAGCCTCAATATCAGAGGAAGCCTTCAAATCTGAAGACATTCTACTCATGCTACGTGTCATGGCACACGCAGGTAAGAGCTGTGGATACTTTTCTTCTAACTCTTTGGTATTATTCTCGCTAATGGAACAGGATGTGACTACTGGGCAAGGCCACATTCTACATCCTGCGAGGTAATTACCAATTTCGACAGATATACCCTTAACAGGAATGTAATCAAGTACTCCTAATCTCACCGAACCCTTCACTAAGTCTGATTTGAGATGAACCCTACAGATAGGTAAGCCAGCTACCCCCGTAAAACCATCCAACAGAACTGTCTCACCGGTATAACATTCAGGACTTGGGACGTCATGCTTTAATATCAATGACAGCTCTGCACCGGAATCCCGTAAGATATTGACAGGGCGAAGAGACGCCTCTATACCAATAAAACCTGTGGAATGGAAAGGAAGGAAAGAATGACTTATTTCATGATTATTTACCTTATGCTCATTAGAAGTGTTAGATTCACACTTTAAATTATAACCATCAGCTATTTCCATAGGTTCACTTTTCGTGCTAACGTGTAATACAGGTTAAGCATTCTCTGAACGCTTACGATTTAATCTAAGTCAGTCAGAAAGTAAGTGTCCTACCTTCTTACAATAATGACAATAAGATATTTTTTCTGCGTTACCCTCATGAGCATAAGACGGCATATGACGTCTCAGCCACACCAACATGGTCCGACTTACCAGTCCCTGGATTAACATGTCTGGAGGGGTTAGGATGGGATGTGGACTCCCTTGATCTGTAATTGATTTGTCAATTAGTCAGGGAAAAGTTATCAGCAGCCATACCGACCTCAGATAATGTAGTTAAACCTCTCTTCTATGTGACTACGTACTCTTAAGGGCATACTATTTTTCACCTCCTCAGGTATGAACAATTCTAATAATTCTTCATAGCCGCGAGATGAAAGCTGACTTTCCACCCATTTACGGCATATCTCCTTACGTCTCACAAACTCCACAAATGTTGGGCCGAGATTTTTGCGGCTGTAACGGAACTCCTGTCGGTAAGCTTCAGGCACCTTTTTATATATACTTAAAATCGCCTGTTTTACTACATCATAGTTTGATGACTGGACAACGTCAAGAGCTGAAAATACCTCCTGTGCTCTACCTATGAAAGCGCTGTCAATTAATAAAATCCATTTATCCTGGGGCCACTCTTGTAACTGAGCAACACGCTCAAAATGCGTTAAAAAAAAAAAAAAAAAAATCTAAGGCTCCTGCTCACAGAATTCAGCGCTCGTTATCTGTTCTCATTTTTTCCACTTCGACCTTCTGAAATCCAAGGTCAAATTGACGACGTTTTATCGTCTCACCAGGAAATGTATCTTCCATGTCCTCTCTAGTGATGACACCAACCGTCACCAAGTGCTCAAGCACTATTTCGTGGATTACATCTTTATAATGGGCTGCCAACTCACTCCACTGTGCTTCCTTTAAATTCATCAGCAATTCTGTAGATGGACAGGCAACAAACCTCTCAACAGAGAACGACATTTTGAAATAATAGAAGGATAACCCATGCGAAATTAAGCTAGCTAACTAGATAAAATACGAAAATTTACACTCCCATTAATTATCAAGTACTAGCAACGCACATTTGCAAACACTTAATTCAGTATTAATTATAGACCAATGATTCACAACCAATAACTCAAAGTAACACGTTATATAACACTACAAAATTTGTTGCACACATGAAACCCGTGATTTATTACAAGTAAATATGATATAAAATTCAGAACCCCATAACAGCACGAGTATGCACTGGCAAATACCAAAGCGAACGTACATTACAAATGGCCATGTTTATGATACACCAAGGGAAATACGTATTTCAAAAAGGCACTGAATAAACTTTGCAAGTAGTTATACAAAATAATGCGATAGTATGTTACCTATGATAAAGTACTAAGATCATTTGTTACAAATAGCAATTGTGAAGTACCAAGGGGAACACATGTCACATTGCAATATATGCAATACACAATGAGGAACATATGTTGCAAATGGTATAAACCGCAAAGGAAACAAATGATGGAAATGATAACCACCACAAGGCGATCAACGTCACAAATGGTAACAACCGAAAAGTAAACAATTATCGGAAATGATAACCACCACAAGGCAGCCGAAGATTACAACTGGTTAACAACCGCAAGGTAAACAAATGTTGCAAATGGTAATGACAGGGGAAACAGCAAGGGGAACACTTGTTACCAAATGAAAAATAAGTGGCATCACCTTATCAGCATCACAAGGGTTCATGTATTACACAAAGTAAAACACCGTTCATATCCCGGACAGGCCCCCATTTATCACGATCCAAGTACCGAACGAGCGGGGGTCATTAATGCAATGACCTGAAATGACCGAGCTCAACTTCAATCGTAGATAAAACTAAGTACCAAGTTCTCCTTCATTTTAATTCTTGTATATTTAGTCAAAGATACTTTTTAATGCTATTTTATGTCACGTGATTTTATTGAATAATTTCCATATGATTATTCATGTTATTTTAAGATATATAACATTCCCTGTTTACCCTGAAAGAATTAAGTAAAATTCACACATGCAAATTCTGATTTTAATTAACAAAATATATATACAACAAGAAAGAAATCATCACTTATTCCTACCTATTTAAAGACTATAACTTTGTAGTCTTTAACCCTAACCCCTATCAAAGGAAAAGCAAACCTGATAAACATTTATGAAGAATGTTTGTTTGCTGGATTTATTGGCTATCAACCAACGGCACATGCCAAGGTCATTAAGCAAATGTTTCCATTTTATCTCATCAATCTAGAGAAGGTCATAAAGTTTTGTCTCCTTTAGAGAAGTAATTATTTTACTAATAATTTTTTCATTGTTTGAGAGCAAGTTTGTTATACTGCATTCTATATTTTTTATTTGTAGCTAGTTTTTTTGTTTTTTTTCGTCTTTGATTATTATATTTGTAGCATGCTGTCAGGATGTGCGATATTGTCATTGTTCTATTACAGTAGCCACACTGGGGAGGGAAGTTTTTTTTTCCAGATAGGGAGTGAGGTGAGTGTAGCGTGCGGCGTTGACCCTAAGTCGGGCCAATACCACTTCTCATCTATTTTTTTCTGTGGGCTGTGTCCCACGGGATTATTTCTGTTTTGTGTTTATTTATTGGGAGGATGGTCCACTCACTTTGCCACAGGAGATGAATTTTTGCTATTATAAAAGAGACAAAGTACCTGAGATCTGCGCGGACAATGCCAGGCTCCAGATCACCAGTTGACCCGGCTTATTTGTCAGCCTGTTCATTGCCATGAATACCCGAGTATCCAGGTACCCATATCAGCTTGATTAATTTATTGGCACTATATAATTTACGAATGATATTACCCTGTATTTCATTTTTGGCGGTTTTTAAGGATTTAATTGCTTTAAGTGAACTTAGTGAGTCTGAAAAAATGACTATTCGATCGTGGGTTGTCGATAGGGAAAAATCTAAGGCTTTGTCTATTGCAAAAAGTTCAATAAGAAAAACGAAGTATGATTCGGCAATCTGAATCTCAACTGGCATTCAGTCGACCATACACCCGCTCCCACACAGCCGTCTGTCTTGGAGCCGTCGGTATAAAAATGAAAAACGGAAAGATGTTTAATTAGGATCTCTCTGAACCGCTGGCGTACCTCCGCCTCCGGCATCGTGGCTTTGGCTGCTGATAGCCAGTCTACCACGATGGTAAAATTGGGTGTCTCCCACGGTGCTATATTTGACTGAACCAGGGTATCAATGGTAGAGAGATCTATACCGACTTTATCTGTGAGGTCATCGAGTCTATTGCACAGCTGCTTTCCACCGCGGTGCTGTGGGCCTAACTGCCGGCGCAAAACATCCCCGTTTGGGTGACGTGGGTGCCTGGCTATCTTGGCGGCATAGGTCAGCGCAAGCTGGCCGCATCTGAGACGGAGGGGAGGTACTCCCGACTTGCACTCGCACTCGCTCTGTGCGAGTGCACTTAAGGGCTCCAAGGCAGACACGTAAACATGCATTAACTGACCAATGTGGTCTTTCCAACTTAGTCTACTATCAAAGAGTAGACCAAGAAATCTAGCAGAATTTTGAATTGGTATTGGGTGGTTGTCTAGAGTTTTCCTATGGGTAAATATCATGCCAATACTCTTTCTTATGGAAAACTTAAAACCCCACTGGAGGCCCCAGTTATGAATCATATCCAGTGCCAATTGGATCTGATTTGCCGAGAAGTCTGTATTACTGCTGGAGTGCCATAATGCACAATCATCGGCATACAGTATTTAAGATTCCGAGATGGTAAAATGTCATTTATCATACATAAAAATAATGTTGGTGACAAGACACATCCTTGTGGGACCCCGTTTGCCTGGACAAAAATGTCCGAAAAAGTGACATTGTCAGAAAATAATTTGACAGAAAAAAATTTGAATAAAACAAGGCAAGTTTCCACATAATCCGAAAGCATAAAGTTTTCTGAGAAGGCCATGTCATGTCGTAGGCTTTATCTATATCTAAAAATACTGAAATCAAAAAATGTTTTTTGGCAAATGCCTCATGAATGTGACTTTCCAGTTTTACTAGCTGATCGAGAGTTTGACGTCCCTTTCGGAAGCCGCAATGCTCATCAACTAGTAAATTCCTGGTATTAAGAAAATACAATAGCTTACTATTAACAATTCTTTCCATGACCTTGCATAAGCAACTTGTCAACGCAATTGGGCGGTAAGAGATGGCGGATCTGGGATTTCCCCCTCCTTTCAATATGGGAATGATGTGGGCAAAGTGCCATGAATTTGGAAAGGTCTGGCTTTTCCAAATATCATTGTACATTTCCAGCAACTTAATCATGACATCATGATTGATATGCTCTATCATCTCATAACGAATCTCATCAAGGCCTGGGGACGTTCCTCTACAGGCTTCTAGGGCTCGGACAAGCTCATCCATCGTAAGATCTTTATTGTAATTCAAGTCAACTCCTGTGGCAAAGTGTATTGGTTGCAGCTCAGATGCTTCTTTGATGGCTAGGAAAGCAGGATGGTAGTTTTCCGAGCTGCTTATGTAAGAGAACTGCCTGACGAGTGCATTAGCAATGTCTCTAGGTTCATCAAAATTGTTTACCTCTTGTGTGATGTTTCTTATTTTGCAAGATATATTTTTTTCTATTTATTTTTCTAATAGTGGACCAAACCTCTGAAGTACTGGTGTTGCTATTGATCGTAGAGACAAAGCTTCGCCAGGAGTCTCTTTTAGCTTGTCTGATTGTTCTTCAAGCCCTAGCTCTCGCTAGTTTGTGGTTGCGAAAGTTCTCATTTGTGATATTATTTTGGAAAATTTCGTTCACATAGCGCCCTGCAGCAATCTGGTGTCCACCATTGAACCCTATGCTTAACGCTATCTGGATAAAAAGTGGTATAAAAGAGACTGAATATTTTCACAACACAAGAGATGTAATTGACGCGTTTCGGGTTACCCCGTCTTCAGAACTACATGCTACATCAAGTAAACAGGAACATATATATATCAGTCAAAAGCTGACGACCCAGCTGATTCCCGTGACCTCTCGCTCGTTGTCCGCCTGATAGACGTTGCCGCGACCTTCGATAATTTGAAGCGACCTGACGCTGTGTTCATGTTCTCCTCCGTCGCGATGTATGCAGCTTCCATCATTTTTCTTTTTAATTGATTTAATCCTTCATGGATCACTTTGGCCCGTTTCCAATCCGGTAGATGTCCCGCGTAATCTACGTGTACCACCATGGCGTTGGATGTTCTGTGGTGTCGGACGTCGACTCGATGTTCACTGATCCTGGTGCTGAATCCACGTCCTGTTTCACCATAATATGCTTTCTCGCATCCGTTGCATGGTATGCCATATAAGGCGCTGTCAGGATTCTTTGTGGACGGCTTTCTGTTGCGTATTAAGTCACCTATTTTTGCACCGGAAGTGTTGGCGATCTTGATGGAGCTTCCGAAATACCTATTTACCGCCTCAGAGATGTTGCATTGAGGTAGCACTAGGAACTTTGGAGGGGAAGAGGCTTCGGTTCTTGACCTCGTTATAATGAACTCCGCCTTCTTTCGGAGTTTCAGAAGAAGTCCCCTAGGGTATTTGTGCTTCATAAATGCCTCAGTAATATACTTCATTTCATCGTCTAGGAATTCAGGGCTGCATATCCTCAAAGCCCTGAGGAAGAATCCTATAACGACTCCTGATTTAGTTTTATTACTGTGTGCGGAGTAATAGTGTATGAAATCATCTTTGTTCGTTGGCTTTCTGTATACTGAAAAACGTAGGTCGTCATCGCCCCGATAGATCACAGTATCGAGAAAAGGTAGCTTCTGACATTCCTCTTCCTCTATGGTAAACTGGATCTTGTCATGCACGGCATTCAGTTGTGTAAGCGTTTGATGTAAGCACGATCTCCTAGGGACGATTACCAGGACGTCATCTACGTATCGAAGCCAAGTCGAACGTCTGCCGATTATGTTCATATAGTGGTCTTTTTCTAGTGTTTCCATGAAGAGGCAGGCCAGAACCGCACTTAGTGGTGAGCCCATAGCGAGACCGCTAACCTGTCGATACTCCTCTCCTGCAAACTCGAAAGACCCGAAGCTCACGCACAGTTTCACGAGTTCTATGAAGTCGTGTTCAGGCAGCGGGAGTAAACTATCTTCCATGGTGCTGACGACCCTCTCAGCTGCTCGGACGGCTCCGTCAGTGGGAACATTAGTGAAGAGGGATTTGACGTCAAAACTAGCCAGCTTCTTATTTTTGCACCTAGAATTTTGGAGTCGTTTGATGAGATCGTCGGAATTCCTGAGGTGGGAATCACTGATAATTCCCATGGCGCCTGAGAGGGGTTTAGCCAGACATTTAGCCAAACGATGGGGAGCGCTGCCAATGCCAGAGGTAATAGGTCTCATCGGTACACCAGGCTTGTGTATCTTCGGGAGACCCCTCATGGAAGGGGTGCGGGGTGCCTCCTCTAGTAAGTGAAGGAGGCGCTTTCCTCGGGCCGAGCGGAGGAGTACGTCCCTTGCCTTCTTCTTGAAACGGTCAGCTTCCCTTTTCGCCTCGCCTCTCGTCGCCTTTCTGTAAGTTGAAATATCACCAAGTAAATTGTTCATTTTATGTGTGTAGTCATTTATGTCCATAATAACAATACCCCCACCTTTATCAGCCTGAGTGATGATGACGTCCTTATCAGCTCCGAGACCTTTAAGGGCGGTGACGTATCTGCGCGGGATCGCTGGGGAACGAGAAGACTTCTCTGCCATGCAGCATGCGGTAATCCCTTGGATGAATCCTTTGTCAACATCGCTGTCGGTCCAACGGTGATTCAAGATAACGTAATCCATAAAAGCTTTGTTGTCCTGCCCGGTGCTAAACTTGAGGCCTAGAGAGAGTGCTTCTTTTTCGGTTTGTGTAAGGCGTCTGCTTGACATGTTGGTTATTAGCTCACATCGTCCAGCTTTTGTCCATCTGCTCTTGCTGCATATACGTCGAAGTTTTGCTTGATGTTTAACTCGCTGAGCCTGGTCTTCCTGTTGTAGTTGGAGGATCAGCTCATGGGGCAGGTGGTCACCCTCGAGTTCGTTCCTGAGCTCGTAGAATCGATGTTGGAGAGTCCCAATGGCCCGAGCACTATCAGGGAACGGATGTTCGCCGGATTTAAGTTGGCTCGGAGCTGATGGAGGCAAAACTTGCTCTGCCAAACAGTCCATCAGGAAGTTACGACGATTCTTGTTGCTCAGGATCTTGCGTCTTGTGAAAAAATCCCGGGGAGGGGCAATCCACTCGCCATTTATACCATGTGAAGGATGAGTTCACCGTAGATCACCATATTATCAGGTGGACAATAAACTGAACATGTAGTCAGATACGTGTTATTGAATTTTACTTTGCATGCAACGTGTTCCAAAGTAGAATTAATCGTCACTTCAGTGAAAGGGAGGTTCTGGTGGATGTACATGGCGACCCCGCCTCCACCCCTTTCCTCTCGGTCTTTTCTACACACATGGTAGTTTCTCATCGATACGA
>NW_028234408.1:28702379-28717379 GCF_977035675.1 Penaeus japonicus
CACATCGAATGGTATAGTTTTTAAGTGGTGGTCGGCAACGCCGTGCGCCTCCCACGACAAAAGCCAACCCTACCGGGCCTTGCTCGAAAATGCTTCGAGAAATTCGGTGTTCGTAACCTTCAAAATACTGCATACACACTGCATATGCGCAGCCATCTACCTGCAAATCTGACATTTCTGTTGTCATATTACTTTTGAAAATATTCCAGAACGAATATTGCGGACAGTGCTCTCTCGTGTTTACAAATTCCGATAAGACTACTCCAGTGAAAAGGAACTTTTAATGAAATTGTTACAATGTTACGGATCATACAAAAGTCTGTGAAGTGAAATCATAGGTCCCTCGCCTTATTATCCTCATCATTTACCATCCACAAAAGGTAACCAGAATTACATCGAATATTTTCATGTTTGAGCGGTCGGGGGGTCCGGCGACGAAACACTCGATAGGGACTACGGCAGTCGAAACGAAACTGGGGGCAGAACCCCCGGATTCGGAAGGTTTCTTGGTTCCCACGGCGATCATTTCTTTAAAAAATAGGATTGGGTTCTGTCGTTCGTTCGTTCGCGCGGTTCGAGTCCTCCGTGCACGATTCTTGTTTCGAATGTTTCATTTTCATGCTTAATTATCATTTTGAAATACAATTCTTGGCTCAGGTTTTCCATTTCACCACTTCCTTCACATTATTGAGTACGAATATCTGCTCGGATTTCTCATATTTCCACATTCTTTTAATATTGATATATCTGCACTAAGCGATTTTGCTTCTTGGAAGTGCTAGGCTTGTTGGTGGGAGTAACAGGGACTTCGTTTGACCACTCACTATTTAGGTCACCTTCGGTAACGACATAAAAACATCGGTCCGGATTTAAGAATCCGACCATGTTTTGGTCGCAAAGAAGCGAAATTGCGACCAATCCAAGAAACAACTTTTTACGTCAAAATTGGCTGGAATTAAAGACACTCATAAATTACGTTATAAGAGATTCGATCCTACTGGCTTTCGTAAAAAATAATAAAGATATGTAAAATGTATATCCAAATAAAGATGGAGTTTATAAAGAGCCTCATTTCGCCAAACTAAGCAAAGGTGGAGGATTGTTAGCCTTTGCCAAAGCAGAGTTAAATTTCATTTACATCATTTTAAAGGTTTCAGTATCAGTTCAGCAGGCGTCTATTATTCCAGCATTTCGTGCCTTTCATGAACTGATTTCAACGGCAAATTTTCAATTTTGCTCGTTTATTCCGTTAGATGAGAGGTGAGGAGGGCGTAGGATTTTCTGTTTTGAAGAAATTGCACCTGGCTGTGTTATGATGTTACTGGGCGGTGATCAGCAGACGCATTTTGAAAATGTGCTTCTCATTAGCCGCATAGTGTAATAGCGTTTCTTCGCAGTCACAATCAAAACTGATTCGTGGATCGGAATGTACTGGGAGTTCCAACTACTACGGTTGCAAGTTGCGCCAAGGTGTATTGCAACTGACTGTCTTGGATCCGGCCCCGTAAGGCTAAGGGAGCATACAATTTTCAGGTGGTGACGTCACTTCTCGTACTGGAGGCTGATTGGATAATGGTACCATTGCCAGCCGTGTGAAGAATGTCGTACAACCTCACTTCGCACAAAGTGGTATGCGGGCAATGTAAGCAGATGAGCTGGTATTTTGATATTTTGTTAATAACTTTGTTAATGGAAAACCTTTCTTGGGGACTAAGAAAGGTTTTCCATTAAGGTTCCAGATGATATTCATAGATGCAGTCATGTAGACTGCTGTAACAGTAATATTTTGCTGTAATATTTTTTGCATGGTGTGGTTATGATAATGCAATGTTGTGTCAATGTCGTGTTCATGCCAAGATTGTGGAATTCTAAAACAGAAAAGCATGGCACGTCTGTGGCAATTCCTTCATGTTACCAACCGTTCAAGTTATCATGTTTCAGGTGAATGACACTACCAGCCGTATTCTTGGAGGTTCTCTGCGTGTCATGGCCATGTCATGTTCATGTCACAAATGCGGTATTCTAGCATGGCATGGCACGTTTGTGTCAGCTGCTTCAGGTTTACCAACCGTTCCAAAGTTAACATGTTTCAGATAAATGGCAGTGTCCAAACGACAAATTCATAAGAGAAACTACAATCATAAGTAGCAATCATACAATCATACTAACAAAAGATAGTTTAATTTTGTTATGAATCAGTCGTTGTACTTGTTCCTAGTTAAAGAATTGACAACCATTTCACGAACGCGCTGTTGGTAATTTACTCTACGTTCGATCAAAACAAACGTGATTAGAGGGATCGTGTGTTTATGAATAGATCTTCCTTATTTTGTCTCTGTATATACTGTACATACATGCGTATCTTTAATATATCATACATATAGATTTAATGTATACATATTTCATATAATTATATACTTTAACTTTAAGTTCCTGACTACTTTTACCATTCATTTGACTTCACTCTCCTTCAAAAAGTCCGCCAAAATGTAAACAGACTGGTAATCAGCAGAGAATCCATGTTTTCCTAAAAGGGTTTGTAATCCAAGTCTAGGACAACGATGCCTAATATATCCAATATAGATATTACTTTCCAAACGTAGTATGCTCATATGAAGTATTGGTAAGAAAAAGTACAGTAAAAATATTTTTTTTTTTCACTCGTGTAACTATCGTGACAAGCCTACCCCCTTGTCATGGAGTTTCCACGATTGTTCCAATACTTTCCACACTTTTGCCACGACTTTGCCAAGCTTTTGACACGAACCCGCGCTTCTAAAATTCCAAACGGGGCGTGTTCATGTCATGTACACGGCGCGCTTAGAGACTTAGAATACGGCGGTTTGACAAACGACAAATTTACAAGAGATTGTTCAATTTTGGTAAGAATCAGTTGTTATACTTGTTCCTTGTTAAAGAATTGACAACCATTTCGCAAACGCGCGGCTGGTAATTTAGTTTGCGCTCAATCAAAACAAACGGGATGAGAGGGATCGTGTATTTATGTATAGATCTTTATTTTGTGTGAATATACTGTGCATATATGCGTATCTTTAATATATCATATAGATTTAATATGTACATATTACATATAACTATATACTTTAACTTTACATTCCTGTTTATTGTTACCATTCATTTAACTTCACTCTCCTTCGTAAAATCCACCAAAAGGTAAACAAACTCAAAATCAGCAGAGAATCCATGTTTTCCTAAAAGGGTTTGTAATCCAAGTCTAGAACAATGATGCCTGATATATCCAATAATACTTCAAAATATGCTATTTTGAAATATTGGTAACAAAGATTACACAAGAATAAGCATTTTTGCGCCCGTGCAACTGTCATGATATGCCCACCCACACAGGGTTCTATTGCAAATAGATATAGATTCTTAACTATAGTATTGATAGCAAGGTTTTACTGACAATTCCCGTGGGCATTCGGGAGAATTCGAAATTCCGATCTGATGCCAGGTAATCAAGGTTATTTCTATGAAAAAGATGAGAAAATGCAGTTACGTATTTAATGTAGAAATATATGCCCCCTGGTCGAGACGGGGGTTTAAAGCAAGGTCAGGGAGGTGCATATATAGTTCTGTTTCAAATCCGTTACATAGTTCCATCTCTTATATGGGTATATATATGTACACATATTTATATATTTATATATGCCAAGATATATGTATTTGTTTGTATGTGTATATATATATATATATATATATATATATATATATATATATATATATATACATATATATATATATCATCATCATCAGCCTGTATCAATCCACTGCAGGACGTAGGCCTCTCTCAATCTTTTCCAGTCATTCCGGTCTTGTGTCCTCTGTTTCCAGTTTACTCCAGCGAATTTTGCTATTTCATCCCGCCATCTAGTCATTGGTCTTGCCCTGGGTCTTTCTGTGTCGTGTATAACCCATTCTGTTGTTTTCTTTGTCCACCTGTTGTCCTGTCTCCGATATATGTGTCCAGCCCACTGCCACTTTTTATTTTTGATGGTCTTGAGTATATCCTCTACTTTTGTTTGCTGCCTGATCCAAGTGGCCCTTTTCTTGTCTCTTAAGCTAACTCCTAGCATAAGCCTTTCCATTCCTCTTTGGGCGCTTACTAATTTCCTCTCGAGTGCCTTGGTCGTAGTCCATGTCTCTGATCCATATGTCATGACGGGGAGGACGCATTGGTCAAAAATCTTTCTCTTTAGACATAGTGGCAGACTACTTCGTAATATATTACTATGTTTACCGAAGGCACTCCAACCTAGCCTGATTCGCCGTTTTATCTCGGCTTCGCAGGATGTACTCGACTGAATGAGTTGCCCTAGGTATACATACTCGTTCACTGCTTCTAGTACCTCGCCTTGTATTTGTATTTGCTTAACTGGGGTTCGACTGTTGAACATGACTTTAGTCTTTTTCATGTTCATTTTAAGGCCAATCTTCAGACTTTCCTTATTTAAATCGCTTATTAATTGTTGTAGTTCATCTGCTGACTCACCGAAAAGAACAATGTCATCTGCAAATCTTAAATTGCTTAAGTGCTCATTCCCTATTTTAATCCCTCTCTCTTTCCAGTCTAACTTCTTGAATACTTCCTCGAAGCAGGCTGTAAATAGCTTCGGTGAGATGGTGTCGCCCTGTCTAACACCCTTTTTTATTGGTATTTTATTGGTTTCTGCGTGGATTTTGACGGTCGCTGTACTATCTCTATATATATCCTCTAATAATCTGCAGTATATTTCCTCTACTCCTTGTTTACGAATTGCATCCAGTACTGCAGATATCTGTACTGAGTCGAATGCCTTTTCATAATCTACGAATGCCATACACAGGGGCTTCCTATATTCGTTCGTTTTCTCCCTTATTTGAGCTAGTGTGTGGATATGGTCTGTAGTTGAGAATCCACTGCGGAACCCTGCCTGTTCCCTGGGTTGTTTTGAATCTAATGTATCGGTGGTACGGGCTGTGATGATTTTTGTGAACAGTTTATAGATTACTGAGAGGAGGCTTATAGGTCGATAATTCTTTTAAGTCTTTTGTGTCTCCCTTTTTGTGTATTAAAATGATTATTGCGTTTTTCCAGGCCTTCGGAATTTTACCGACGTCTAGACATCTGTTATAAAGACTGGCCAGCTTTACTGCCGCAATCTCTCCTGCGTCTTGAATAAGATCTACACTGATTCCGCCTTCTCCTGGTGTTTTTCCTCTTTTCATGCTTTTTAGTGCCCTATTTACTTCATCTACCGTGATGTTTGGAACATCTCCAATTGTTGTGTTTGTCTGCGTATGTGGTTGGTCGTTTGAGTGGTATAGATTGCGATAGAAGTCTTCTATTACTTTGATAATTTCATTTTTATTGTATGTCGCCTCTCCGTTGGGTTTCTTTACTGCATACATTTGTTTTTTCCCTATTCCGAGCCTCCTCTTTGTTGCCTTAAGGCTGGTGCCGGCAAGCAGAGCTTCGTTTATTTTTCGTATGTTAAATTTGCGTACATCCTCTTTCTTCTTCTTGTTTATCGTCTTAGTCAGCTCTGTTGATTCTATCTTGTCTCTGATTGATGTTATTTTAATTTCCCTACGCTGTTTCATAAGCTCTTTCGTCTCTACCGAAAGCTTACTGAACCTTTCTTTTTCGTCTTTACCCCCTATTTCAAGTGCAGCTTCCATTAATATCTCACTGAATTGGTCGTTCATTTTGTCTATGTCAAGATCTTCTTCGAGAGCTGAGTATTTGTTTCGGATGTTGATACTGAATTCCGTCGCCCTAATCTTGATGTTGGTTAGATTAGCGAGAGGCTCTTGCATGAGCTTGTTTCGTTCCCTTCTTAGCTGTAACTTAACTCTACTCCTGACTAGTCTATGGTCGCTACCGACATTTACTTTATTGATAACGGTACGATGTCACGCCTATTGGTGATTATGAAGTCAATTTCGTTTTTAATGCCGGATGGTGATTTCCATGTCCATTTCCTCCCGGGTCTCTTTTCGAAGAATGTATTCATAATTTTAAGGGATCGAGCTTCGGCGAATTCTATCAATCTTTGCCCTCTCTCATTTCTGGTGCCTATTCCATGTTTCCCAACCGATATTTCTCCATCTTCCCTTATTCCTATCTTGGCATTAAAATCCCCCATAATCACGGTAAAATGGGTTTTTGCTCTATCGGTAGCTGCTTGCACATCTTCATAGAAGCTCTCTATCTCCTCATCACTATGCCTGCTGGTAGGAGCGTACACTTGGATAATTTTTAGGCTATATCTGTTGTTTAGTTTCAGTATTACAGAAACTACTCTTTCGCTCACACTATATAATTCCCTAACATTCTTTTCAAGTCGCTTGTGAACTAAGAAACCTACCCCTGATTCTTGTTTGCTATCCAAGGGTTTACCTCGCCAGTATAATAAGTGCCCATCATTTAGTAATTTCTGCTCTTCACCTAGTCTCCTAACTTCAGAAAGTCCTACAATATCCCATTTAATAAATGAAAGTTCCTCAAGCAGTGTCAGAAGATCAGATTCTGTTCTCAGGGTCCTTACATTGTATGTGCATAAGTTCATCATCTTTAGGCGGCCTGGGTCTACCCGGAGATTCTTAGCGCCCCCTGCTCCGGAACGATCCTGATCGTCGCCATGACCAGGGGCTCCTTCGCTTCCGGGGAATGAGGGCCATTGTCTTGACTGGGAAATCATATGTAAGAGGTGTGTGGCCTGGTACCCCCACCAGTCGGCTTTGTCCACGGTGGGGGGAGTAGTTTTAGTCCGGAGTTACCATCTCCAATAACATGTTGGAGTTAGTCTCGCATGTTATTAGATCTTTGTAACCACCGATCTATCTCACGACCTTCCGGTCTACTCATGTGAGAATGGGCATTTGTTTATATACGTGCAGGGCCTACGCAACAATGCATGTTTGCATGTTTATGCGCGCTCCCGTGCCCGCACTTATATTCGTTACTATATATAATATGCAGAATGTACAGCATAGACGCCTTTATATACAAATAAGCAATTATGCACATATTCCAAGCGTTTGTCTACGCCCGTATGCATGCATACAGCACCCATACACATCAGCGTCCACGCGTGCACACACATGCACGTGAATTATAATGTGCCCATGCATTATAATTTATTTAAGTACATATACATATACATACATATATACACATATACATATATACACATATACATATACATATATATATACATATACACATATACACACACATACATATACATATACATACATATATATATAGTAGGCAGTGGTATACATATATCTGGCAACAATTCGGAGAGGTAATTACTAGTTGGTACCTAAACCGCTTGGGCGTCCTGGTGTGGCCTTGACCATTGGTGATGCCATAACTTGTGTTTGGCTTTCATTACGAATAATTTTCCAGACTGATATTCAGTGTGGTTGCATGATTAGATTTATGAACACTGAAAACATAATATATATGATTTTATAGTATAATGTACTCACGAACTAGGAGTGGATTTTACTCAGGCTATGTGTTGGGTGGTCGTTAATCACCTTTGACCCTTGGCGCTGGTGTTAACGTGGCACTATGGCAGCGTTAAGCGATATTTCACTCATTTTATGTTGGTTTTCTGGGATGGTATGATTTTACATTAGAAATATATTCAGATATCCTCAGATGCTTTCACACTGCATTATATTTGCAAAGCACTATAATAGATGGTATAACTCGATGTTTCCTTCGTTTAAATTGTGGTACTTTTGGCACCTCACTGCCTTTGAAGAGGCTAGCTCTCTTGTGGTATTCTTTCTTTTGAATTTTTCTACGACACTTGTGTAATTTCTTGTTTCTATTTCGATCGTATATGCTCTCAAGACATTCACAGATATTTTCACCTTATGCTGTGCCGCCACGGATCACTGGATATACATAATTTTACACTTAATATCGTGAGACCTAACACTGAAACCTCTCCTACTCGTTGCCAGATATCATCATATCATATATATATATATATATATATATATATATATATATATATATATATATATATATATATATATATATATATACATATATATATATATATTTATATATACACACACACACACACACACACACATATATATATATATATATATATATATATATATATATATATATATATATATATATATATATATATACGTTGTGTGTGTGTGTGTTTATATATATATATATATATATATATATATATATATGTATATATGTATATATGATAAACATACACACACACACACACACACACACACCTCTCTCTCTCTCTCTCTCTCTAATATTTCTATATATATATATATATACATACATATACATATATATATATATATATATACATACATATACATATATATATATATATATATACATACATATACATATATATATATATATATATATATATAGATATATATAGATATATATATATGTATATGTGTGTGTGTGTGTGTGTGTGTGAATATATATATATATATATATATATATATATATATATATATATAAATAAATATAAATACATACATACATATGATATATATATACAGTATATATATATATATATATATATATATATATATATATATATATATATATATATATCAGCTCAAGGATAAATGATGATAGTGTTAATAAAATTTAATTGAAATGTTTATGATGCACACAATATCAATACACATACAATATTCAGACTGAAGAGAACCCGATAAGAATATTGGTTAATCTTCTCTGCGCAGAGAAGAGCTTTTCTGAAGGCGAGGAAAGATTCATTGCCAGGTGGCAATTGATGAGGGCGACCTGTGTCTGTCCGATTTCCCTTCCGTCAACCCCCAAAATTTATATTTGGAATTTATCATCTGTGATATATGATTGTAAACACATTAATCATGCCAAATAGAGCCATCAATTTAATGTTGCCACACAAAATGGTTAGGCAACAAAGATCGACAACATCATTATTCTCTTTGGAATTGAACGAAGCAATCCATTATGAGTCTCCCATTAATGGGAATCTCTAATCCTCATGACATACACCACTGGAGGAAGGAACGGTCATCTAACTCTAATTGCTTAAATACATCGACAAGAAAGCAGCCATTTGATATAATTTATATATCGAACACAATTATTATTTTTGCAGCGATAGGATATCAGACACATTTACACACACACATACACTTACACATAGAGATACCCATACATCTACATATACACACATGCATACACACATATACACACACACACTCATATACGCACACACATACACATACACACACACACACACACACACACAGACACACACATACATATATATATATATATATATATATATATATATATATATATATATATATATATATATATTTAGGTATATGTACGTGTATATGTATATATATGTAGATATATATATATACATATATATATATATATATAGAATCCTTTGAAGAAGCTGATGGTGCCTGCAGGTACGGTGTCAGTGCCACAGCATGCCACTACAGGCCACCTTGAGGGCCAGTCAACTTATACGAGGAAAGACTTCCCTGCAGTAATGAAAAGGTCTTCTGACACTGGTTGGTCTGGTTGGCGCTTCCCCCGTCAACATAAGTTCCTGTTGTTGACATGGCGGAAGTATCTGACAAGGGTCGCATGATATCTGAGTTTATCCCAGGCTACCATACAGCTTACCAAGCACGACGTTTGGTGGACTCGACACCTCAGGGACTATCATGTAGGCGGGCCAACACTTCTCGATGGAGGGCGGAAGGAACTACAATAAGGAGGATGAGTTCCTCATCGTGATACAAGTTCTCTCTTTCCTGTAGGGGAGTAGGTCAGGGTCGACATCGTCGCGGTTGGCAGGAAATGTGTGTCAACTGGGGCACGAGAAAGAGAATCAGGGATTGAAGGGTCCTTCCCCTTACACCACGTTGTTGTGAAGATATATCCAGCTATCTTCTCCTTTAAGCGCTGGAGTCGAGGGTTTTGAATGGTATCCAATGCGTGGGAGTTTAGGATGGGCACAAGGGGTCTGTGGTCTGTCATCAGTATCAAGTGGGGTAAATCAAACATGTAATATTTGCACTTCACCATGGCCCATACTGCAGCAACAAGTTCCAACTCAATTGTAGCGTATCTCGTCTCGTCCAGGATTATGCTCTTGCAATAGACCATAGCCAACGCCATACATTCGGGAAGTGTCTGTCTGGAATATAGTCTTCAGCATTGGGTCAAAGTGAGCAGGGGCAGGTGATTGTCCTAGAGCCTTCTTTACTCTTTTAAAGCTGCATCATGGTTAGGTGTTCATATGAAGCCATATCGAGGACTCATGCAAGGTGGCAGAGTTGGTTCATTTGGCCAATGAAGGAACAGAGATCCGTCAGATTATCTGGCTTCAGAAATTTGGCAATGGTACGGACCTTCACTTCGTCTGCAGCTATTCCTTTCGCTGACAGTGTGTATCCGCAGAAATATATATATATATATATATATATATATATATATATATATATATATATATATATATATATATATATATATATACGTGTGTGTGCGATCGTGTGTGTATGTGTGTGTAATTATGTTATATTACTTTTTTCGTGAGGCATTCATCGCACCCGAGTTTTTGGTTTGACGGCGGCCGTCATAACGTACATGAAGATAGTCGTCATGTCATATTTGACGTTGGGAGGTATCGTGTTTCTTTATTGTTTTATGAGTAATAACTCTATTTAGTGAGTGGCAATAATTGCCGTAACATAAAGCAAAATAGGTCTAACCTAAAATCCAAAACATAGATGGCACCACTTTCTCCTAGCACCAGCAGGAGAGAGCCTTGAATGGCAACCATCCACGGTCTCTACCAAGCACCATCTTTATGGTACAAAATGCAATAGAGGATGTGCAGCATGATGAGGATAGAAAGGTGACTCAAACCATGCGCAGTGTTTACAATGTCCCCCTGTACCTGTAAGTCTGCCTTGTGTTTTGGTACTCACAGCCATTAGGTTTCCCATCCTCTTTCCCATCTTTCCATGTTAAATTAATTGTAAATGGTTATTTCTTTCGAATTTACTTACATAGTATACGAACACAAAAAAACTAAAGTTACTTTTTTTCCTCCCACAAAAACACAATACTATCGCACTCATTGTAAAGAAAAGATCTGATATGGGCCCTCTACTGCAATATTAGTCAACTGCAACATTGATAGAGCCTGGCATATGACACACAAGTCTCACAATGCTGTAAAACACAAAATACTGCAAACACTAAAATGACTCTAGTTTTACAATGAGTGAATAAAAGAGAGCGTGACATATCACAGTATGTCGCGTGAAGCTGCCTCGCTCAGAATAAACCCATCTGTGGTGCCGCGGAGGTGACACTAGGAGAGGGAAACAATTCTATTCCCGTCTGCAGTGGGTTAAAAACATATATAACGCACAATCTACATGTACGTATACATGGATGGATCGATGGGTGGATGGATGGATCGATCGATGGATGGATCGATGGATGGATGAGTGGATGGATAGATGGATGGATGAGTGAATAGATGGATCGATGGATACGTAGATGGATCGATGGATGGATGGATGGATGAGTGGATGGATCGATCGATGGGTGGATGGATGGATCGATGGATGAGTGGATGGATCGATGGATGGATGGGTAGATGGATCAATGGATGGGTTGATCGATAGATGGATGGATGGATCGATGGATGAGTGGATGGATGGATGGGTAGATTGATCGATGGATGGATAGATGGATGGATGGGTAGATGGATCAATGGATGGGTTGATCGATAGATGGATGGATCGATAAATGGATGGATGAATGGATGGATCGATGGATGGATGGATAGATGAGTGGATGGATGGATCGATGGATGAGTGGATGGATTGATGGATGGGTGGATCAATAGATGGATGGATCGATGGATAGATGGATGAATCGATGAATGGATGGATGGATAGATGAGTGGATGGATGGGTAGATGGATCGATTGATAGATCGATGGATGGATAGATGGATCGATGGATGGATGAGTGGATGGATGGATCGATGGATGGATAGATGGATCGATGGATGGATTGATCGATGGATGAGTGGATGGATGGATAGATGGGTGGATGGATGGATGGATCGATGATGGATGGATGGGTCGATGGATGGATAGATGGTTTGGTGGATGGATTGTTCGATGGATCGATGGATGGATGGATCTATGGATGGAATTGAAGGATCGATGGATGGATAGATGGATCGATGGATGTATGGATAGATGGATGTATGGATAGATGGATGGATGGATGGATGGATAGATGGATGGATGGATCGATGGAGTGATGGATGTATAGATGGATCGATGGATGGATGGATAGATGGATGGATCGATGGATGGATGGATCGATAGATGGATGGATCGATGGATGGATGGATCGATGGATAGATGGATGGATGGATCGATAGATGGATGGATCGATGGATGGATGGATCGATGGATAGATGGATGGATGGATCGATGGATGGATAGATGGATGTTCACACATAACCATCTCACATACTCTTCATATTCAAATATCATATTATACGCTTTCCATTTTCTTGAGTTTCACGAAGAGAAAGAGGATAACGGCAACTGCATGAATAAATAATCTTTGCAGATTAAATTAAGCCCATCAATTTTGGGATCCCAGGGCTTATTTCCCCGTGGCAGCGCGAGTGGAACACGTTCTGTATGCAAACTTATTGTAAAGATCCAATTAATAAAAAACAAATCTTTCAGCTTTGGACAATCATATACGTATATCTGAATATACGCAAAGATACTAATACAAAAGAAAGAGTTTTAACTTTTTAGAAATGTTCACTTACGTAGTTCCTTACGTGGAAATATGAATATTGGTCGCAGCCAATTGGTTTAACTGTGAGGTCAACGTTTTTGAACACGAGGCAGCATTGCTGACGGTATCTGCTCCAGAAAAAATAAACTCATTGGGGATGATTTATTCATAGGATGTCAACGCGCGCTTAGAGAGCGGAGTCGCTGCTTGTTGAGTCCATATCCATTAACTATTTGAGATTATATGACTATTCAGCTCAGGGACCAAAATCGTCGTTGCGTGACCACTTGTAAGGGCGTCATTGCACTGAAATCCTATTACGCTAATATTCTCTAAAGAATAAAGGAAAACATGAAGTATTAATGGAAATGCTCCATATGGGAAGACATCGATACTGAATGTAAAAAAGAGAAGAAAAAGCAAGATCTGCAGATCCGAATATACGATGTTTAAATCCTGCGTCTCTCACAAGATTCCCTTACTCATCATCCAAGAGACTTATCTGTTTAAATAAATACAAATTCATGTGAAATGCTTCTTACGAATTTCAGCAGCAGTTTTTGTTCGTAGCGTAACTGTGTCGCACAGCGCGCAGTCTTCTGTTTCAAACACTCTTTTCTCTCAATTTTTGTTGATGCATTGTATGTATCCTTTCTTTGTGTGTCTTTTTCTTCATCCTTTCTATGTCTGCGTGCGCTCCAAAACTCTTGTTTAAATATACTTAAAACATTAGTTTACATTTTTTCCTGCGACGATTGCTTGCATATTCTCTGATCCCATGTTATAGTAGGCAGCATGCATAATGTCCATGCAAGAAGCCTAAGGGAAAGGTAAGATAGGTCACAAAAAATATATGGTATTGTTTATGTATCATATAAAATATGTAATGGTAATGATATAATAATAGTAATGATAATAATAATAATAGTAATCATAAAAATGATAATAATAATAGTAATGATAATAATAATAATAATAATAGTAAAAATGATAATGATGATAATAATGATTATTATTATTATTATCATAATAATGTTGATAATAAGGATAACAATATAGATAATAAGGATAATAATATAGATAATAATCATAGCAATGATAACTACTATAATGATAATAATAACATTGATTGCGATAATGATGATGATACAGAAACTACACCATCATCAACAGCAGCAACAACAATAATGATGACAACAACCCCGTGGTATTGGCCACTAGTAGGGCTTTATCTTAGAACTTAAGTAACCCAGTATTACATTATAGATACAGCATTGTGTGAATAACAAAGAGACCTTAAAAAGCCACACCACATCGAGGTTGGCCTCTGTGGAAAAACTAGAGGACAACCTTCTCACAAGAAAGTCATAGTGGCATTTTATGGCGAGACTTGGCAGCCCTGCTCAAAAATGTTCATTCTTTTAACGCACACTTACTCTGTGACACCTAGATACAATCACTACATATGCCTGCCCTTGTATGAGTCAGAAAGCGCCAATAAAGAAAGGAAACCATACCATTTGGTATATTTGTAAATCACTAGTATTTGCTCTCTCTTCTCCTTGTGACTTGAACTACACGCAATGAGCAGGACGTTTGTTTCCCTGGCTCATGTCATCAGTCATCATAAATCAATATATGACAGTATGCCAGCATCCGGAGCAGGCCAAGTATAGCGCCCCTATCCCAGGGACTGTTAGCATTCCCTGATTCTCTTCCATCAGTCCAACAGTGACCCCCTTATTTGTAGAGTTGAAAGAAAATCCTGTTACACAAAATGAATTTTATGGATTTTTTTTTTGGCGTGAGATATATTTCAAATATTATGCAACGCAACTACCAATGACAGGTTGCCGCACGGACGATAAGGAATTGCTAGCTCATTTTAGACTGATGCACTCTAATTTCCCAATCTAAAAAAAAAGAAAAGAAAAAAGTATTAATTGGTTTCAGTGTATTCTTAAAGTCACATAGTCATTCATTTCATAGAGGTAACTCCAGCATGGGTTCAAAGAGAGCACTATGGTGAATGTACCAAAGTCTTGACAGCAAAGGAGATGGAAACAGTTAATTTAGACTAAACATTTCGCTAATTCATTTGTGTGCAAAAGATCCACGTGG
>NW_028234408.1:28724879-28727379 GCF_977035675.1 Penaeus japonicus
AGAAGCTTGAGCTTCTTCCTCGGGTGAGCCCGCCCTGGATCTGGCCTGTTCTTCCTCTCATTGAGGTGGATTTCCGAGGAGGAATGACAAAATGGTACCTCGGTGCTGATTTAGTAAGTGGGGTCGCATCCCCCTGGTCCTCCCCCCAGGGGGATTCACACCTGCCCACGTGTTTGCCGTGCACTGGGAGACGGGAGTCCTAGTGGTTGAGCGATGCCATGAGTACACCCTGCGGCTAGGAACACGCCTCTTTGATCCTCTATTCCAGCAAGATCTCGACTCGGGTCAATCAGCTGGTCTCTCTATTGAGCTGGGTTAAAGTCAAGAAGCTCCTGTCTTACAGGTAATTCCAAGGTCTTGCGAGTGCCATCAACACAAGGCGGGGCTGCGTATACCTTCCTACCACCCTGTAGCTTCTGAGCATAGCCTCAGTGCACAGCTTTCCCTTGTCGGACTCTGAGGTGTGTAGGGGGCATGGGAGGACGAACTGAACTGCTCTTATATGGCAACTTTTACCACTAAACCCTTGACTGATGATCCTGCTGACGACCCCGGCAAGAAATGGACCAAGGTTATCACCTTGCAGCCTTTCAAAGTCCTTGGTGACAAAAATATAAAGATGGGTAGGGCTCTGGCGTCGGTTCAGAGAAAACCTGCCCTAGAACCTCGGGCTGGACACAACAAAATAGCCCATGGTTCAGACAAGTCTATGGCTTCGGTTCAGATAACGAATCAGAAAAAGATTAGAGGTCATGCAGGACCCTCCAACCCTGCTAGCCCGTCTGCCAAAACTCCGGCGTCGGTTCGGGGGAATGGCAACAAGTGGTTTCGGCCGGCTACGGACTCGGAGGGCGAGTTAGTCGGATACCCCAGTTTAGGGTTTTCCCTAAACCGGACAAATTCAACAATGCCTACCAGGTGGTATGGGCTCTGGAGACCCAGAGACAGTGCAGTCTGATGATTAGAAGTGCCAGAGACAAAGGCATGATAATTGTACCAAGGGGCCAAGCCACACTCACCTTCCTCCAGGAAACCAATGAGTTTAATGATGGGTGGATGGTGAGCTTGTCAGTTCTGACTCCCAATGATAGGAAAGTCAAGATGATGCTTCTTGGCTTTCCTCTTATGTATGACCTCGAGGTTAACACTGCTCACCCCAAAGTAGTAGGAGCTTCCCGACTCTCCAAAGGGAGGCATCCAATTTGGCAAGTCCTGGTCACTTTGAAGGGAGCCCCACTTGCGTCTTTGAACCATGGCAATAGGGTCTCCTATAGCCTCAGGAAATATGTCTCTGACCCTCTCCAGTGTTGTCTGTACTAAAAATATGGGTACCATCACAATGACTCCTAATCTAAGAATAATGCAGGGGAATACTGATGGCCTTTTCATAAGGAATGCCCTTCTGCACACGATTGTGCGATCTCATAACTTTGACGTTGTCGTTGACATTGCTCAAGGAGCCTTTAACAGGGGATACACTTCACCTGGTCGGGGGTCCCCTCAAGCTGTACAGTGTGTACAGCAGGCTAGGATGTAGGAACTTAAGCTATTAGTGAAATACAGTTCCTGGTCAGCCCCGGATTGTGATGGGATCTCCTACCCCATCATTTCCCACCTGGTACATAAAGGTGAGCTAGCACTTCCGCATCTCATCAACAAGTTCTGGGAAACTTCCTTGTTACCACAGTGCTGGAAGAGGGCTAACATATTTCTCATCCCTCATCTTATCCCTAAACCAAAGGAGCCGAGACAATACTGTCCCATTCCTCTCATCATTTCTCTGTCTGGGAAAGATGGCAAAGAGAATGGTACTGAACTGGCTCCAATGGAGACTTGAGCCTTCGCATGAACACCTACATGGGTTCACAAGGGGTAACAGAACAGTTCGCAGCATGGCCACCTTACTGAGCACTGTCAGCAACACCAGATCTGTTGTCTTCCTGGACCTGGAAAAGGCTTTTGAATTAGCAAGTCTGCACGCTATTCAAGAGATCCTGATCCGCAAGAGAATCAAGGGCAGACTGTTTGCTTGGATTGATGATTATTTTCGGAACAGAATTGCCAGAGTGAAATTCTAAAGTCACCTTTCCAGGCACTTGCTCCTGGAGAATGGCACTCCACAAGGGAGGGTCCTTAGCCCGTCACTGTTTAACACCCTCTAGTTCAGCATCTTTGACATTCCACTCCCAGATGGGTGCAAGATCACTTCTTATGCAGATGATATTGCAATTATCTCTAAAGGAAGACAGAAGGAGAACATTATAAGAGGCTCAGCATTATCTGGACCTAATGTCTGAGGAATGTTGCAGGGTCGAGCTTAAGATCTAAGCAGCCAAATCGAAGGTAATGGCACTGAAACTCGAAGTCCATGGCTAAAGACTGCTAGTTCAAGGGTTAGAGCTAAAGTGGGTTCATGTCTTTCAATACTTGGGGTTATGGGTTGATAGGGACCTCACTTTCTGCTCTGAGATTAAATTATTCATAGACCGGATCAAGGCAA
>NW_028234408.1:28749879-28752587 GCF_977035675.1 Penaeus japonicus
ATTAGGAAATTATAGCATCGCCCGATATATATGTGTGTGTATATATATATATATATATATATATATATATATATATATATATATATATATATAAACATGTATATATAAATATATATATATAAATATATATATATGTATGTATGTATATATACATATATATACATATATATATATATATATATATATATATATATATATATATATATATATGTGTGTGTGTGTGTGTGTGTGTGTGTGTGTGTGTGTGTGTGTGTACATATGCATGTATATGTATATGTATATGTATATGTATATATATATATATATATATATATATATATATAATATATATATATATATATATATATAATACATACATATACAGTACAGAACCCGTGTCGTAACGGCGCGGGTTCGAGTACTAGTCAGGGAGGTAAAAAATTGTATATATATACATATATATTTATATATATATAAATATATATATATATATATACAATATATATAATATATATATAAAAATATATCTATATTATATATAATATATATATATTATATAATATATATATATATATATATATATATATATATATAATATACATTATATATATACATATATATATATATATATATATATATATATATATATATATATATATATATACATGTATATACATATATAATATATATATATATATATATATATATATATATATATATAATATATATATATATATATATATATATATATATAATATATATATATATATAATATATATATATATATATATATATATATATATACATATATGTATACATATATATATATATATATATATATATATATATATATATATATACATATATGTGTGTGTGTGTGAGAGAGAGAGAGAGAGAGGTCATGCATGTAACACATATACTATTTTCTCTTTGGTAGTCTCAGTACGATGAAAACTATTTTGATTCTTTCAAAAGGAAAGCTAATCAAAGTGTCAAAGTGAGGATTTTCATTACTGCACATTTTTCAGAACAGAACTGGACTAACAGAAAAACTTTCCTTTTCATTGCCTGTATGAAAAATGAATCGATTAGCTCTTTAATGAAACCTCTCTCTGAATCATGCACTCAGTATTTCAAAGGTTTTCTAATTATAAGTAACAAAAAAGGTATTTATCTTATTCATAATCGAAAGGCAAATATGACTTGTATGTTAGTCAGGGATGCGAATTTTGCTTTTGACTCTTTGCAGCCTTTTTTCTTTCTTTTTCTTTAGTTGTGTTAATGATAAGAGTAAAGTCTTTATGTATGTGTGTATGTAATTTTCATATGTATATATATATATATATATTCAATTATATATATGTATTTATATATACAAACACATATAGACATATGTGTATATATATCTATCTATATCTATATATCTATATATGCATTTCCATTCATATATACTATTATTATAATATCAATAATAACAATGATATTGACAACGATTATACACAATTTTATGTAATCTACTCTGTTAAGGAAAGTTTCAAACAGGCCCATCGGAAAGTGGACAGGTTTTAAGACGCTGGGAAAGATAAGGCAGGAACAATGTTCCAGAACCCGCCTTTAGAAACAGGAGTGTTTGAAACTGAACCATCTGGATTTTGCAAACGAGAGAAAGAAGACGGACAAAAGTTTAGGAAACTACCTTGGCTGTGGACCAGAAGGAGTGGGAGCTAGTTTGGGTGTTAGATATCTGAACACTGATGAGTCAGACAAAGGAACTTTTAGCGTGGTCAGTTTTTGATTAGCAGTTATTATAGTTTGTATTTAGGCTACCCTGGATTTTTTTCCATGTATGGCTTTGATACATTGGACATGAACCATTTCTGAAATTTTTCTAGGCTTTTAAAGTTAAAGTGTCCAAATGTACATACCAAGGAGATTCCCACCCGTGATGAGAAATAAATATTAAAAGATACTCCAGATATCCAAGAATGGGAAAATAGAAGAAGCAAAGAGTGGCGACAGCATGTTGAAAGTGATGCACGTTGTGGGAAGCAGAACGAAGATATTTCTGGATGTCTTAAAGTCTGTTCGAAGGACCTTCGTTTTATCTTACTTTATTTGATGCCAAATATGAACTGAATTCTTAGGGAATCTATGAAAAGGTGGTTTCATATGGAGGGAATTGCTGTCACTCAGGATTATGAACATTAAAGAATGGCCATTTCATGACAAGGATGATAAAGTTAATAATGGTGAGGATAGTCGTGACTTAAATAAATGTAATCGCAGTTACAATAATAATGATAATAGAAATCACTATAATAGCAATTATAATGGGAATAAAGATGATAATTATCAATAAAGAAACCGGAACGTGGATAATGGCTTCAATGATGTCAGTAGTAATGATGATGATATTAAAATTTATGATTATTGTTATTGCTGTTATCATTATTATCATCGCTATTGTTATCAAAGCTATAATTGTTATTATTGACATAATGATTATGTCAATAAATATATAAATGATAGAATGAGCAAAGATGTGAAACATCTTGCCAAATAAATAGATGTAAACGTTCCCTTCAAAGGATCGTATCTTCAAAAGCAAATCGGATTCTGTGAATAGCTTCCACGTTTTGGTCTTAAATGGAAAATAAACAGCTTTTTCTCTCTCTTTCTATTTCCACTTTGGAGCGATGATTAAGCCGAAAGCAAAATGTGTAATCCTA
>NW_028234408.1:28752687-28762687 GCF_977035675.1 Penaeus japonicus
AATGTCTTTTTATGACTAAAACTGGGGTTGCCTGTTTTGTTTCGCCGGAGACATTTGCTCATTTATTTGTTTCATGCTTAATCTTTACTTAGCCTGTGTATTCAGTTTATAAGAATTATACGTTGTGTACAATATATGTAAGTTAACATTCTTTACTTCTGGATCTCAAGGAAAAGCTGTATAACTCCTAATCTCTGCGAGAAGGTCGAAGGTGGTGACATATCGCAAAATATAAACAAAAAAAACAAAAAATAACAGCGGGGCAAAGCATTGTCGCTCTGCCATTGTTGTGGCTGCATGGAAAATTATTTCACATCGACCTTCAAATTAAAATGGGGTTGTTTACTGTCTCAACTATCTTGCCCGCCTTGAATTTGTTACATATGTCTTAATTATTTGTATATACCATACACACGAGCACCTACACAAATACCCACCCCACCCATATACATATATATATATATATATATATATATATATATATAGTATATATGTATATCATATTATACAAGTTTACATTATATATATTATATTTTTTTTCTATATATATATAATTAATCATATATATATTATATATATGTATATATATACATACACTTATACATATATAATATATATTTATATATATATATATAATATATTTATATATACATATAATATATATATACAAATTATACTTATACATCTTTACCTATATATAATATATTATATAGATATATTATATATATATATAGATATATATACATATATATATATATACAATTATACTATATACATTATACATATATATATATATATATATATTATATATATATAATATATATATATTTATAATATATATTTTTATATATATCTGTATATGTGTGTGTGTGTGTGTGTGTGTATGTGTATGTGAAAGATGATAGAATGCAATAACGCATTTTAATATAGAAACTGCATTCTACCATCTTTCTCACATAGATAAAATCTCGGTTACATGATTTGTGGTATAATTTCTAATTCATTCCTGCCCACGGGCATTGTCTGTAAGGTAACTTCCCAATGATTGACGAATTAAGAGGGCGCGAGTGATGAGTTAGACACTCTTTTAAAGTGAGGTCGTGTAGTCTAAATGAGTTAGGAGGCCGGAGATTGTCACTCTGATGACCGGGAGTTCGAGATCTCAACGTCAGAGAAGTAGAAATTTATATTCCATGATGCCGGTAATCCGATTCAACTGCAGGGTCGTGGCTCTCATAAGTGGGTTATAGCCGGGGACCCCACCTAGTAGAGCCATAATCGTATTAGGTAGGGGGTATACATAACACATATTGTGTCTACACCATTAGGCAATCCATGGCTTAGTGCTTGCCAAGGTTAACAATCTTCTCACCAGCCGGGAGGCGAACGCTCGAACTCAGATCCTCGTCATTTCAGTCCGTGCTGCTAACCAGTCGGCCACCGAGCCCATAAATTGTAATATGTATATGAGCAATTTATATGTATAATATATTTATAATATATATAGTAGTATTATATATATAAAATAGGTATATATATATGTATATATTATATATAAAATATATTTGTTTTAATAAATATGATATTTAATAATATACTTATACACGCAAAGGCTTTAATACGAGCGTTGTACACACACACACAACTGACATACACACTCATAATAATTTTTTGATGATGATATAATATATAAGATATAGTATATTATATCTTTATTATATATTCATATATAGATTGTTAGTTTGATAGTTGATGTGTGTTGTATGTGTGTGTGTGTGCTGATTGGGTGTGTACCTTACAACGAAATGTAACGGATATACGAACTTATACTTTACACAAACACACACACCACTCACAACGTTTATATATATATACATATAGTTTTTAGTTATTATATAGATTTATATTATAAAAAAAATAGACGAAAAAAAAAAAAGAATAAGAAAAAATAATAAAAACAATCAAAGATACCTAAGCAGTTAAGTATAACAAAGATAAAAAAAAGGGCGAAAAGAATGAAAATAGATTATATATATATATAGATAGATATATTATATAGGACATTGGCGTGTATGTACACACACACCACTCACACACACATCTATCTATCTATATATCTATCTATATATGTATATATTATATATTATATAATATATATATTATATATATGATATTGTATGTGAGTGGTGTGTGTGTATACCTAGTATATATGGGCATTTGCGAGTATATGTCTATATATAGTATAGATATAGATATATATGAAATATATTATTTGATCAATATATATATATATAATATAATATATATATATGATATTTATATAATATATATACAGCACACGCTCACTCAGACACACAGCAAAACACCAGCCCCGCGACACACGCCACGACAACTCACAGACAGACACACATATATATATATATATATATATTATTTTATATATATATAATATATATATTTATTCATATTTATATATTATATATATATATATATATATATATGATAATATGTATATATATACATTTATATATATATAATATTATTTATATATATAGAAATATATATATATATTGTATATAGTGTATATCTACATATATATATATCTGTATATATATACATATATGTAGTATAATCTACATATATGTATTATATACTAGCTATATATATATGTATATAGAATATAATAGTGAATCTATATATATATATGTATAATATATAACATATATGTATTATAGGTATACATATATATATGTATGTATATATGGCAATATATATATATTATTCATATACACATTATGATACATATATATGTATATTATATAACTATTTATATAATATTTATATAGTATATATATCATCATATATAATATATATGTATGAATATATATATATAATTTATATATATATTTATAAGTTATTTAGTATATAATATTGGTATATGATATAATTTTTATTATATATAGATATATATATATATATATGTATATACTATATATATATTATGTATATATATAAAATTCTATATCTTATATATATGTTTATATATATATATTGTATTATTTATATATATATATATATATATATATATATATATATTATATAATCTATATATATGTATTATATGATGTCTATATTTCGATTATAAGATATGTATATATATGTACATAATAGAAAAAAGAGAAAAAGAAAGAAAAAGAATATATAAGATATATATATATATAGCTATGATGATATTAATGTTGTTCATACATTAAATATAAATATTATATATATATATATATATATATATATATATATATGAATATATATATTAAAAATAATACCTATAATATATATATATTACTATATATTATATAGATATTTATATACATCACACACATATGTATGTAACACACGACACACACCACACACACACACACCACACACACAACACACTCACACACACACACACACACAAACACACACACACCCCACACACCCATATAGATTTATATATATATATATATATATATATATACTATATATATGTATATATATATAAATAAATATATAATATACACATCACACACACACATATATATATATATATATATATATAATATATATATATATATATATATATATATATATATATATATGTATATTTATATATATATATATATATATATATATATATATATATATATATTATATATATATATATAGAGAGAGATGTGAGAGAGAGAGAGAGAGAGGAGAGTAGAGAGAGAGAGGAAGAGAGGACACACACTCACACACACTAACACGACACACACACACACACAGTATATATTGTATATATTATATATATATTTATATAATATATATATAATATATTTATATATATATATATATATTAGAGGAGAGGAGAGATGAAGAGAGGAAGGAAAAGAGGAGAGAGAGAGAGGGGAGGGGGGGTATATAGATATATTTTGAGATTGATAAACAGATTTTGTATAGGGTATATGTATCTACATGTGACATTGTGCATGTGTGTAATTGCATAATATTTGTGTTATGGTTACATATAGTAATGTGTAAGTATATTCTGTCGTGTGGCGTGGGCATTCAAGTGCTTAGGATGGACGTGCGGTTTTTTTGCTCGTAAAGTTCATTCCGAAACACAACGGGTTCAAGTACCAAAGTCTTCTTGGGAATTTCACGAACATTAATAGACGCATGCGCGCGCGCTTCCTCAGGATAGAATCTCCCCATAAATCTAAAATCAATAACACCTTAACACCTGCTTCTACCTTGAGACAGAGCTGCTTGTGCGAAGGCCCCTTCTCGCACTCTCAGCAGCAGGGGAGCCTTGTTCCTGCCTCGCGCCAGTTCATCTTTAGCGAATTTTACGGCCTCTCTCCTCGTGCAGTTTATTCTCCAGTTCGCGCAGAGACAAGGGAAGAGCGTGCCAGCGCAGCCTCGGGGTCTCGAACGTGGCCGGGAGGACGGCGCGGGAAAACGCTCCCGGAGAACGGGGATGTCATCGCCCGAGCCACAATAAGGACCCTTATTCCTAATGAGGACTGATGATGATAATGCATGATGATGCATGATGATGATACAGATGATACAAATAATGATAATGACGACAATGAAAAATGGTAAGTTAGTAGAAGTGATGACTAATTATTGATCATAATAACGGTAATAAAGCATGGATGGTATTGTTGATAACTATTTGGCAGATCATTATCATAGCATTTGATAATACCACTAACGAAAAATATAACAACAATAAGGATGATTATTATATATATAATCATGAAGATATGATAATGATGATTAACAAATGATGATAACTAATGATATCATGATGGCGGATAATAATAATTATGATAATAATGATAATTTACAATTGCAATCTAATGACAATGATAATAATGAGATTTATGACAACTAACAAAAATAATGATATGATAATGATTAATAATTAATAAGAAACTATAGGCAAGAACAATGATAGTACATCAATACCGATGCTTTCGAATGGATTCATAATCAGTCAAGGTATTTCTCATTCTGCCTTCTTTAATTATTGTTTTCCGTTTCATATTAATATTGAAAGACAATGCTTGCCTTCTTACGTCTTTCATTCATTAATTCGGACGATGATTTACACAGTAAACACACATTCAGCCAGTTCGTGAGAAGAAGGAGAGAGAGAGAAGTGAGAAGAGAGAAAGAGAGAAATGAGTAGAGAGGAGGAGAGAGAGAGAAAGAGAGAGAAGAGGTAGGAGAAGTGTTCGAGAGAAAGAGATGGACTCACATTTCCATACATATATGTTCGTCAACTCCGCGAATTGAGGTGCTCATTGTAAACTAGCGCCCTGTTCTCTCCAGGTGCTCGCTGAAACGTGCGCCCCGCCATGTGGCATGGTCCGTTCGAGATGTGTCCGGATGGAATTTCGAAGTAGATTGGTGGCGGGCGGGAGGCCCTGTGAGGGGGAGTGAGGGGGGGACTGGAAAAGAGGGGAAGAGGGGAAAGGATAGGCCCTCAAGGGTAAGGGCCTTCTCCTCCCCCAAAAGTTCCCGCGACGTCCATGCCACTTCCGGCCCGGTGAATTAAAACGGACGTACCTCGTGGGGACAGCCGCAGTGTGACGTCCTACTAGGTAAGCTGGATGGAGCCCAAACATGGCGATGTTGGCCAAGGGTAACTCGTCTCTTTCCCCATGTAGATCCTCTGACCCGGGGCCTCTTTTTTCGCCACTGACTTCATCTGTTCCATTATATCTACTTGAAATTTTTTTGAAAAACTTTTCTTCGCCCTCTCTGCATATACAATAATCCCCTCTACACTTATGGACTTAGAAATGTATTTTCCTCATCTGAATTTTGTTCGCTGCCTCGCTGTCGGTATGTTTCTCTGGCAGATGCAGGGGTGGCCAATCCGTCGATCGCGATCGGACGGTCGAATCAACCAAAAACCCTTCTGACGTGTTTGATCGCATGGCTTTTCAGTTATTGAAATGTACACTTAGTCATAAAGTATGCCCGAGTTATAGCACAGAAATATTCAAATTGAAAATTATTCACATTCAAAATTAATTATGATTAAATCATTACTTAGATATTGCGAGAGGTATCTCATTGTTTTCTTCTTTTTGTTTCTTATTTTTTGGCAATAGATATTATTCAATATGAATAAGAAATGAGAGAGTCAAAAAAGTAGAGATGTACAGTGGTATATTTGGATCATAGTCTGAAGTGTATAGTCCAAGTAAATATTTGCTGCGTCTCTCTCTCTCTCTCTCTTCTCTCTCTCTCTCTTCTCTATCTCTCTCTCGTAGGACTCGTCTCTCGCTCGAATCTCTCTGAGCTGAGCCGTCGAAGGTACTAGTGATAGAGAGGAGTAGAGAGAGAATCGTGCGAAGCGGTAGAGAGCGAGGCAGTAGTTAGTTAGCATAAAAGCATTACAACCTCTCTAGACTCTCCATAAACTCTCTTCTGCTCTCTCTCTCTCTCTCATCTCTCTCGGAGCTCAGTTCGACGTCTTCTAAGGAGTCAGTCTCTCTCTACCTGCTAGAGAGAGATCATTCCTCTCTCTTCTCTCTCATCTCTCTTCCGTCTCTCTCCTCTCTCTCTCTCTCTCTCTCTCTCTCTCTCTCTCTCTCTCTCTTCTCTTTCTCATCTCTCTCTCTCTCTCTCTCTCTATCTCTCTCTCATCTCTCTCGCCTTCTCTCTCTTCTCTCTCTCTCTCTCTCTTCTCTCTCTCTCTCTCTCTCATCTCTCTCTTCTCATCTCTCTACTCATCATCTCTCTCCTCTATCTCTCTCTATCTCTCTCTCTCGTCTCTCTCTCTCTCGCCTCTCTCTCTATCTCTCGTCTCTCTCTCTCTCTCTCCCTCTCTCTCCTATATATTAGGCCTATAAGTTGAAACAGAATGGGGGTATTTTGAGTAAAATTAGGAGGTTCTTGTAGATCGCAGCACGTAGACTCGTTAGTCAAAAGTTGACCTCCCCTGGTATACATATATGCGATTGTGTGGTATGTATGATATATATCATAGTTACATATACTACTACACCTACACACACACAACACACACACACACACACACACACACACACATATATTACTATATATATATAATATTTTATTATATATATATATAGTTATTATATATATATTTATATATGTTATATATGTAATTTATCTATATTTCACAATATATATTTATATTATATATATATTATATATATATATATATATATATGTTATATTATATATATATTATATATATATATATATATATCATATATTTATATATTTATATTATACACATATATTTACTATATATATATATATACTAATATATATAAAAATAAATATATACTATATATATATATGATATTATATACATATATACATTTATATTTTTACAATCTATATTATATATATATATATATATATATATATATATATAAGTGTATATATAATGTATATATATATATGTATTTTTATATATGATAAATATATATATTTTACAATATATTATATATAGATATATATAGTAATTATTATATATGGGATAAATGGTATATAATGATAATAGTGGTACATTTAAATATATAAGATTTATTATATAATTTATATATATATATTTATATATATAATTATATATATGTGTGTGTGTGTGTGTGATGTGTGTGTGTGTGTGTGTGATTGTGTGTGTGTATGACATATATACATATTATATACATACATACATATATATATATTATATATATATTATATATACTTTATATATAAAAAAACCCCAATATATATATACATATATATAATATACATACTATATATGTAATATATTTAGTTTATAACATGTAAGTATTGTACTATATATTGATGATATATATAATCATATATATCAGTATATACACCACACAACACACAGACACCAAACACACACACACCATCACACACACTGAGGACTCACACATAACACACAACACACACACACATTTGTATGTATGTCAATATGTCAAACAAATTAACCCTACCCCCCGGACTTCCCCCCGTAACCCGCCAGTGCAGAACGCTCGAGCGACGAGCGGAACTGCCGGCGTCGTGCTACCCGAGGCTCCACACGGCGTGGTGACGCGCGTGGCCTGGGCGACATCGCCGGCAGAGGACGTCAGCTCCTTCTTTCCTCAGCGCCGCCCTCGGACGACACCGTCCGCGTGTGGGTCCTCGATAGCCCTCCCCCCGTCTGTATCCTTGAGGCTACACAGAGGTGAGGACTCGCCACTGGCTCCTTTTCTTCCAATACGTCTGTCTCGCTTTGCCATTTCGATGGACGCACGAGTCGTTTTCCCTTCCTCCTTCACAAACTGCGATTCTTCTTTTCTCTTACTAGAACATGCCTGAGGGATGGATACGTCGACGCCTGCTGGGTGCCCCTGGTACAGCAACCTGCTGGCAAGCGAGTTGCACGGCGGGGCGGACTGCACGTGGTGGGAGATTTCTTCTTTTCCACGCACACACCCGTCCTTGTCTACCGCAGTCCCGGGGGGCATCATTGTGTCGTCTTCAGTCCTCACCACGAGGGTAAGGGATATCATACAGAGGGCTTTCAGAGTCAAAGCGATGCTACATTATACATTTTAAACCCCTCTGAATATAGCCTATACTATTTACGTATCGAATAGAGAGAGTAGATAATATATTTTTAATTGCCATCTGTAATTTATTGGAAAATTTTCCTCTCTGCGCTTCATTCATGACAGGTCGAAAGGAAAAACATGATCGTTTCCAGACTTCCACACATTTGTAGAACTTCATTTCCACAATTATTTCATTACTTATTACTCTAAAAGCGCACGCAAGTTTTATAATTTGCTGTATGAAACTTGACATTGATGAATGAAAATAATACATATTCTAAACGTTCGAGGAACAATTTCTAACTCCTTAAAATGACTGGGGTTTTTCTTCAGGTTTCTTAGTTATTCGTACGCGTAGGATTAAACGCGGCGTAACATTAAGGCGCTATCTGCAAATGCTGTCTGAGAGAGGATATTATATATAGATATATGTATGTACTGTATATATATACTATATATATATATATAGATATATATATATATATTTATATAATATATGATATATGGTAGATAGACTAGATTGGTCCATGGTCAGACCTTAAACTGTAACGGGTAAGGAACTTGGGAAAGCCAGAGTTTTGGGGAGTGTACCAGTTCACCCCTTAACCTTACTTGCTCTCAGGTCCAACCCTGCCCAGTGTTCTTGGTAGTACCTGTAAGGGCCCCGGACCCAGTGTGTCACGGTGATGAAACCATTGGCAAACAGAATGCGTGGATGGCTGTCAGGAAGCTTTCTATGGTACAACCATTTTTCTGATGGTTCCTGTCATCACGCATGTCCGGCGGCCCAATATGTGCAACTGCTTATCAGCGGGGCGAGATGCCCTCCTCCAAGTTAGCATGGAGAACTGTCGAGCTAAGATAGGGAAACTTGGGACCCTTCCCTTCTTAGTTCTTTTCTTCTGTCTACCCTTCTAAGGCGTGATCTTATCACCCGGGGGGCCACGGCGGGTCGTACTCGACCCATCCGTCTATGATGATGAGATAGATAGATAGATAGATAGATAGATAGATTTCTCTTTTTTTTTTCTCTATGTAATGTTATACATATAATATTTAATATATTTATATATTTATATATATATTTAAATTGATGAATAGAATATAATAGATTATTATATATGTATGTATATATCATCTTGATATGCTTAGGTATAGTATGTGTGTATGTATATATATATATATATATATTATATATTATTATATATACTATTAGTTATATAATATATATAAGTATATATGCTATAGTTATATGCATTTTTATATATATCTATATATATATTGTATATCATATCTTATATATAATTTTTGTTAAGATATATATAGTGATATGCATATATATGTGTGTGTATGTCTCATACTATATTATTTAATAT
>NW_028234408.1:28765187-28767687 GCF_977035675.1 Penaeus japonicus
ATATATATATATATATATATATATATATAATGATATATATATTATATATATTTCGCTTAAATTCTCGTTATAATAATTAAATATGCGAATTAACTGGGTTATAGGAATCAAAAAGGATCGCGCATGAATATTAGCAACCTTCAGGAAAACCGTTTGAAATTGAATTTGCGTGAGATTCGGCAGCGAGCAATTTCTAAAAATCACAAAAAAATCAATTGCATATAATGTCTATATTTGACTTTCAACGAGTTACCTAATTGGTATTCATATTAATCAAATTATTGATAAATACTTCCTAAAAGTGCTTTTTTTAAATTTAATTATATACCGTATTTTATGGGATTTTTCTATTTGATATTAATCCGTTTTTCCTTGTCATCATAACCCACCATGATGACAAGACGTTCAGTTTTCCAGATGAAGTGATTAAGACGCAGTAGAGCCACTATGATATGAGTATTGCAGTATGCCTTTGGTCATTTCTCTCCGCCGGTTTACATTTATTTGCATTAGCGCCATGGTTTCATGGCTGATCTGCGTTCTCATGGCTCTTTGTCCTCCTGACAGAACATAGTGGTTGGGGACAGCGAAGGCAAGCTGAGTGTATTCCATCTGGAAGGTTTGGAGGAGTCAGCCCAAGGCACTTTCTTCAGTATTCACGGCATATCGAGCTGCAAAGTTAGGAGGAGCTATGTAGTGTTCTCATCTTGGGTCTTCCTGCGATGGATTTCCCATCATAACGTCTTACTTTTTAAGAAATATGTTTGTATTTCGTTAAAAGTTTCATAATATCACATTGTAGATTGTTAGCATATATACATTTGCCTGCCGAGTATAAGAAATTTACATATTTTTATAACAATATGCTACGCATCAATGTATAATAATAAAACATTTATATAATATGAGTTTAAATCCCTACCTTAGTAATACCACTGTTCAGGAAGGTGAAGAAAAATTTTCATTTCATATTACATTTTAGAGTAAGGGAGGGAAAACAGCATGTGATGGAGACGGGAACCCAGAGAGAATGGAGAATGGATGTAAACAGACAACTCTTTCAAAAGATATGGTTTACTCTGACTCACCATACCGGCACCAGCTTTGGCCGTTTTTTGATTTGCCTCAAACCTTATCTAGCAGCCCGGGTTCCGCTCTTAGCCACACAGTTTTAGTTTAGCTCGGGAGGAGATTACCCTCTAAGAGATTCTTGACTATATAATAATTGAGGTGTTTCTTGAAGCCACGTAAATAAAGATTTAGTGAATTGGAAGAAGTAGAAGGGAGTTTAGATGATGTAGTAAATAAGATGACGCCAGTTGTTTGATTGCCATTGGCTACAGTTTCGACTACCAGAAGGAAGAGAAGTTAATGTTTCTGAGTGTACGTATTATTTTAGCTATTGTATATAATCATGTGAGTTATCCGTTATCAGAATCACCAGACGAGGTTAGATAAGACTGTTATTTTAAGGATGACCATGATAAAGAATAATGAATCACAAAAAAGAAGGGAAAAAAGACAAGATGCAAGTAATTTAGTTTCACTGACCTTTGGTCGGAACAGGTCCAGCTCCGCATCATTCCCAAGTGGAGCTTCAGAAGAGTTCCGTACTTCCTAGCACGGTGGATGGATTCTGCCTTACGACTTTTCTCCAGAGAGGTATCATATCGGTTCATATCACAGAGAAGATTTCGCTAGCTTGCTGCAATATCACGTATGGCGGGCATGGTGGCTGGGTATGTTGGTGGCTGGGCATGTTGGTGTCCGTAGGGATGACCGGGATGACCAAAAAGCCAAAGCGACTACGGCTCAGCCCTAAGAGGCTCCTTTCACTGCCCCTTAACCCAGCCTTTGAAACGTGGCCAGTAGATAAGGAGAAGGATAAGCCAGATTTGCGAAGCAGATGCTACGCCGGGCTGGTATGCACAGAGGCGAGCCCGCCTGTGTCAGCGTGTGCTGACTCGTGAGAGAATGTGCCAACGAGTGTTGACTCGAGTTTGGTCCTTACCCAACGCAGTGCCCAGCTACGTCAATAACCGCCAGGTGACAGTGGAAACTCACGAGCTTGGACAGGGCTTGATCTACTGACCACGGGGATGTGAGGTCGAAACGCTGTCCACTGAGTTACCAAACTGCTTGGCCAGTAGAGGTTTAGCTCCATCAATAAGTTTAGAAGACGTTCAGCGTCAATCCCAGCCGAATAATATGAAAATTGTCTTAACAAGGCCCAGAATAGGGCTTAAAAGATTACCCCCCCACACACACACACATATATATATATATATATATATAAATATATATATATATATATATTATATATATATATATACTAGATATATATATGTGTGTGTGTGTGTGTGTGTTGTGTGATGTTTCTATATTTTTCTTCCTCGCTCTTCCTCCCACCTTGTTTTTTATATAATAAAATTACGGCAGAAGTAATACATGCATGTATATCTATATATATTATTTATAAATATATTATATATATATATAT
>NW_028234408.1:28772687-28775187 GCF_977035675.1 Penaeus japonicus
GCAGTTTTGGTAACTCAGTGGACCATGCGGTTTCGACCTCACATGCCCCGTCGGTCAGTAGATCAAGCCCTGTCCAAGCTCGTGAGTTTCCACTGTCACCTGGCGGTTATTGACGTAGCTGGGCACTGCGTTGGGTAAGGACCAAACTCGAGTCAACACTCGTTGGCACATTCTCTCACGAGTCAGCACACGCTGACACAGGCGGGCTCGCCTCTGTGCATACCAGCCCGGCGTAGCATCTGCTTCGCAAATCTGGCTTATCCTTATCCTTATCTACTGGCCACGTTTCAAAGGCTGGGTTAAGGGGCAGTGAAAGGAGCCTCTTAGGGCTGAGCCGTAGTCGCTTTGGCTTTTTGGTCATCCCGGTCATCCCTACGGACACCAACATGCCCAGCCACCAACATACCCAGCCACCATGCCCGCCATACGTGATATTGCAGCAAGCTAGCGAAATCTTCTCTGTGATATGAACCGATATGATACCTCTCTGGAGAAAAGTCGTAAGGCAGAATCCATCCACCGTGCTAGGAAGTACGGAACTCTTCTGAAGCTCCACTTGGGAATGATGCGGAGCTGGACCTGTTCCGACCAAAGGTCAGTGAAACTAAATTACTTGCATCTTGTCTTTTTTCCTTTCTTTTTTGTGATTCATTATTCTTTATCATGGTCATCCTTAAAATAACAGTCTTATCTAACCTCGTCTGGTGATTCTGATAACGGATAACTCACATGATTATATACAATAGCTAAAATAATACGTACACTCAGAAACATTAACTTCTCTTCCTTCTGGTAGTCGAAACTGTAGCCAATGGCAATCAAACAACTGGCGTCATCTTATTTACTACATCATCTAAACTCCCTTCTACTTCTTCCAATTCACTAAATCTTTATTTACGTGGCTTCAAGAAACAGCTCAATTATATAGTCAAGAATCTCTTAGAGGGTAATCTCCTCCCGAGCTAAACTAAAACTGTGTGGCTAAGAGCGGAACCCGGGCTGCTAGATAAGGTTTGAGGCAAATCAAAAAACGGCCAAAGCTGGTGCCGGTATGGTGAGTCAGAGTAAACCATATCTTTTGAAAGAGTTGTCTGTTTACATCCATTCTCCATTCTCTCTGGGTTCCCGTCTCCATCACATGCCGTTCTCCCTCCCTTACTCTAAAATGTAATATGAAATGAAAATTTTTCTTCACCTTCCTGAACAGTGGTATTACTAAGGTAGGGATTTAAACTCATATTATATAAATGTTTTATTATTATACATTGATGCGTAGCATATTGTTATAAAAATATGTAAATTTCTTATACTCGGCAGGCAAATGTATATATGCTAACAATCTACAATGTGATATTATGAAACTTTTAACGAAATACAAACATATTTCTTAAAAAGTAAGACGTTATGATGGGAAATCCATCGCAGGAAGACCCAAGATGAGAACACTACATAGCTCCTCCTAACTTTGCCAGCTTCGATATGGCCGTGGAATACTTGAAGAAGACGCTGGCTGACTCCTCCAAACCTTCCAGATGGAATACACTCAGCTTGCCTTCGCTGTCCCCAACCACTATGTTCTGTCAGGAGGACAAAGAGCCATGAGAACGCAGATCAGCCATGAAACCATGGCGCTAATGCAAATAAATGTAAACCGGCGGAGAGAAATGACCAAAGGCATACTGCAATACTCATATCATAGTGGCTCTACTGCATCTTAATCACTTCATCTGGAAAACTGAACGTCTTGTCATCATGGTGGGTTATGATGACAAGGAAAAACGGATTAATATCAAATAGAAAAATCCCATAAAATACGGTATATAATTAAATTTAAAAAAAACACTTTTAGGAAGTATTTTTCAATAATTTGATTAATATGAATACCAATTAGGTAACTCGTTGAAAGTCAAATATAGACATTATATGCAATTGATTTTTTTGTGATTTTTAGAAATTGCTCGCTGCCGAATTTCACGCAAATTCAATTTCAAACGGTTTTCCTGAAGGTTGCTAATATTCATGCGTGATCCTTTTTGATTCTACGCCAGTTATTCGCTTATTTAATTATTTAACGAGAATTATAGCGAAATATATATAGGATATTTATAAAATGAATATATAATTATATGTATCTATATTATATATATATAATTATATATATATTTAAATAAATATATATATATATATAATATATATATATATATATATAGATATATTATATATATATCATCGTATTTAGAGAGAGAGAGAGAGAAGCGGGACGAGAGAGAAGAGAGATCGCTTGGAGTGAGAGAGGAGAATGTGAGAGAGAGTGAGAGAGAGAGAAATATATATATATAGGTTTATTGCTTTTGTTATACAGGCGATGCAGAGTGTCGAGATAATACGTAAATAAGGTAGATATAGATAGAGAGATATTTCAGGAGCGCGGAGAGAGATATTTATAGTAAATATATATCTGAGTTTTGGTAGATAGATGTACAGATATATGTTGAGATTT
>NW_028234408.1:28830187-28835187 GCF_977035675.1 Penaeus japonicus
GCTATTAACGTGAAATAGGCGACAACAACCTATTTTCGACTAAACTATTTTACAATAAATATACATGGATAAATTGTGTCATTGCTGAGTCGTAATTGATTGGCAGATCCCGCCAAACTATCATCATTACATTATTGATTGTTACATCAATCTTTAACACTGGTGTGTATCATATATATAAGTATATATATGTATGTATATATATATATATATATATATATATATATATATATATATATATATATATGTGTGTGTGTGTGTGTGTGTGTGTGTGTGTGTGTGTGTGTGTGTGTGTGTGTGTGTGTGCGTGCGTGCGTGTATATACATGTGTGTATATATATGTATATATATATAAGTATATATATATACATATTCATATACATACCTACACATACACAAACACCAAAACACACACACATACACACACATACACATACACATACACATACGCATATGAATACACACACACACACACACACACACACACACACACACACACATATATATATATATATATATATATATATATATATATATATATATATATATATATATATATGTATATACATATATATACAAAAATATGTACATATGTATATATATGTATATCTATATCTACATCTATATCTACATCTATCTATCTATCTATCTATCTATCTATATATATATATATATATATATATATATATATATATATATATATATATACATACATATATACGGATATTTCACTATCTCACTATCTATCTTTCTATCTATCTATTTATTTATCTATCTATCTATCTATCTATCTATCTATATATCTATCTATCTATCTATATATATATGTGTGTGTGTGTATGTGTGTGTGTGTGTGTGTGTGTGTATGTGTGTGTGCGTGTTGCGCACAGACTCAATAATCTCTAGTTCATTATGGATCTTTATCCTGGGCTGTGAAATTGTCTGTATCTATCTATACTTCATGGAAAATGCTACATTGAGGCTGTCTGAAGAAAAATAATCTTGGCTATTATCTTTCATAACATGACATTTGAACATTTTCCTTTCAGTAAGACAGAATAACCATAAATCAGGTGATGTGACGTGACGGGTGTGCCTGACCTTCCTTGACCTGGCGCCGGCCGCTGGTGAACGCGTGGAGGAGGACGATGTTTCTGCTGGACGAGAGGAGGCGCTCCATCCAGCCGAGGCCCTTCAGAAGGCTCCTGACTTCGATGCCTGATGGGACATCCACGAAGCTCACCCTCTGTCGGGGCGAAGCGAAATGCCTTTACTCTTTCAAGAAATCTTTAAAGAAACAATCATTTTCATTACTATGATTGTTCAATTGTACTACAGTGTATGGATATGTAAATTATTCATATTGTCAGAAGGACTACACAACACTGAATATTACCGATATGCATCAAATATCTGCATCTGCATCTTAAGATTGAAATGGAATAATACAGTGATTAGCAGAGACAGCTATTTATGCTAACATCTGTACCTCACTTCCTCCCTATTTAGCGACCACAAGCACTTACGACATGCCTGCCAACAACAGCGGACAGAGAGAAGGGAGGGGGAAGGCAAGACCTGCGCCTTGCAAAAGGTTCGACATGCTATGAAATATGGTCATTTAGATAAAAGTGACGTACTAACAATATAAACAGTACAAATAACAGCTAACTATCCAAATAGATGGATAGATGTTTGTACTTGGGGTACAAATGCAAAATTTCAGAGCATTGCCCCCTTTTTCCTCGAGTAGTTACCTTTGCTTCAGGTTTTCTGCTCTCATCACCAGTGTAATACTCAACAGCAAACTGCGTGCGCCGCAGATATACCGGATCAGGCTGCCTTGAAGTTCTACCTGGAAAAATGAAATGCAAGAAGTATGCTTAATGTATAATAATTTGCAGTGTCACGTCCGCCTGAGGAGCCACCAGCAGTTGGGAATCACCTGCTAAGCTGCCAACTTAGGATGTCTCCTGAGGAGTGTCCAGTGGCAGAAAAGTCACCGGAGGAGCGTCCAGAAGCAAGCACCAGCAGTGGAAGTTCTGCCGTGCGAGCCATAAACAGGAGCCTTCACCCGCCTGGGGAATCACTAGCAGTGAGAAAATCCGCCTGAGGTGCTGCCTACATTGGGTGAACCAATTGAGCAGCAAGAAACTCAAGAATCTATCGACATCATGGCCACCACCTGATGAGCTACCAACAGAAATATGCCCAACCTTGGAGCTGATAAATCTGGGAAGTTTGCCGGAATATGTGGTGGCAGTTGGATAACCCCCTAAGGTCTAAGGAACTACCGGCAGTAAGATAGCCACCTATTGAGCCACCGCCACAGAAAGAAGAGTGTCTAGCTTTATAGGTTACAGGCATCTTTTCAGTATGATCTATTCACACACACACACACACACACACACACACACACACACACACACACACACACACACACACACACACACACACACACACACACACACACACACACACACACACACACACACACACACACACACACACACACACACACACACATATATATATATATATATATATATATATATATATATATATATATGTACTTTCATAATGCTTGATTGTTATTTGCATACCCATAGAGAATACACATTGTGCTTTTACACAAAAATCCCAAGATAATTGCCAAGGAATCTTGAATTGAAGGATGAACTCTTGCCTTATGATGGTCTGCCACAGATCAGGTTAGCTCCTGAGGATTTTGTGTTCTCACGAAGTTACTGCAACAGTTGAGCAATTTTTCAAATATTGTAATCTGCGTAAGAGCTCCACTCATGTCGACAAGAAGAATATGAGAGTACTTCAAGTGTTTATGATTAAGTCACATAATGATTTATTTCTGTTCCACCTTGCAAGGAAGGCGGGAAAGAAGATCAATCCAGTGAGTGACAAGATCCAGCTAGGCCTTAGATTAAGGGTGGTGTAAAATAAAAGAAGATTATAAATTAATGAAGTTCAACCACAGAATTGAGTGGCGTCATAGGCAGTATGTCAAATGTAAATTCAGGATGTAATTTTAGATTCCTGTTCACCAAGTTGGGTGTATATTTGATATATCTATCCCAGCAAATTAGCTTTAAATTCGTACAGAATATACATCACCTGCAAAGGCATATTCATTATTTAATGGTTGCAAAGTACCAGTGACATTCACTCATGAGGCATATCTCAGCATCTTGACGTTTGCCAGAAAATACCTTATCATTCATAAAGGGAAAGTGTGATAAGATGTGAGAAGCAGGTGTAACTGAAATGATGCTATGAGGTTCTAATCATATAGTACAAAATTCAATACTTACAAGGAACATTGACTAAAGAGGGACTAAATTCCGTTAGTAAGGATGTAAGAATAGTAAGGAACCAATGTATTAGCAGGCACCCATGAAGTAAATCTACCATTTCAGAAAGTGGAGGTAGTTTCATACACCTCAGCTCGAGGAGTGGCAACCGATATGCCCTCAATCGTACTCGGTACTTCCAGTTCATGTCATTACACACTAAGAATGTAGAGTTGGTTGCAAACCCATCTATTAATCAGCTTGTAACTATAACTTGCACCCGTAATGCAAACTGTCAATGGTAATGAATTCTCCAATCAGGAACTGAGTAAACTTTAGTGATTATCTCTTTTGACCGCTGCTCGCTCGGCAGACTTCTAATGGCGATCTCGTTCGAAATTTTAGATAATGTTGTTCTTAAGATTAAATTCATTTTTGGTCGTCTTGTTTATTCGCATTTCAGTTTTATTGACTGCATTTGTAGCTTTTCTTGGGAAGTAATTTCTGAGTATAACCGAACATTTTATAAGGCACAGGTTATTCGGTAATATGTATATGTGACTAATTTTGGTCAGTCCTGTAGTTCCCCGTTCTTTGGCAGATATAGATTGCCTTGTTGATGAAACTGAGTTCTCAGAAGACACGTTGAATCGAGATGTCTGAATATATAGCATATAGGATTCTACCCCGAGGCCAGGGGAATCTTCAGGGGTTGTGGACATATAAGTGAGAGTGATATTTCATTAAGTTTTAATAACCGGAACAATTTTCACCCAAAGCCACTTATACAAAAGGAGAGGAATGTGAAGATATTTGTGTTAAGTTACATGATTAAAGTGGAAAGCTAAATGATGTGGTAAGGTTGTGAGCCTTGGCACATTGTATAATGGAGGATGTTAGGACTATTGAAGAAAGAATCTTATTTGGAAGAAAAAGTAAGAGCCAAATAGGATATTGGGATGTTGACAAACCCTATTTAGTAAATCATCAGTAGGGAGTACAAACAATAAGTGGATTGTAAAGGCGCTGTCACACTAGCACTTTTCCGTCAATTTTCTGAAAAATTGTCAATTTTTGAGCGAATTGGCATCTTTTTAGTCAGACGATATTCCGAGTTTCCGCGTGAAACATTCCCGTCGTCCTATTGGCCAAGCATAATCAAATCAAGAACTATATTTTTAAATGTTCGTATTGGTTTAATCAGTAATAATATTCAAATTAATGTAATTTACTTTTCATAGTTATAGCTTAAAATTGACATAGAGAGTATTAACTCTAAATTTTATTTCAGTAATAAAATTTGTTTTTAATGCTGACCTTCATTGTTTTACATACCGTCACCCGCAGAGCGCGCTATTTTTCCGCCACTTTTGAAAAACAATGGACTGGATGATAAAGGCCCTTCAAAAGAATACTTGAATGAGAATATTTTATTTGCTTTTTTCGTGTTACGCTCAGCAATCTGCTAAAACGCCTAAAGTCCATAGCATATCCACGCACTATCGCTGTGGTCGCCCATGGTGACAAATGCGAATGCGAGTTTCGCATTACGAAGGTAAGCCGATGGCTCCTCAGTAGACCTCGCGCCTCGAAAAAATTGCCGAAATAAAACGACGAAAAGAGTCAATGTGACTTAAGACTACTTATCAGAAAATTTCTTTCTGGAAAGAATTAGATGGGTATCAAAGGCAACAT
>NW_028234408.1:28865187-28867687 GCF_977035675.1 Penaeus japonicus
TAAACAAGTTCAGTAAGAATGAAGTATCATTTTCTTAATCAATGTTGTGTATTGATCTCAAGATTAGGTATGGACACATAATTCTTAGAAATTGGACTTTAAGATCAAAAAGACTAAGATTGACATGGACTTTCTTAAAACTTGCAAGAAACGTGAAACCGAAATTCTTCTATTTCAAGATATACGTAATCAAGTCTTTCTAGTTCAATGTGTCAAATTATGATATTAAGAAAAAGTGAAGACAATAATTATAAACTAGCTATTACAAAATTTCAAGACGCTGTAAATAGCTTCGATTTTTTTATTTTATGTAATGGTCAAAATCACTAGTGCTAGAATCATTCATACTAAGAAATTGCTAACTTTAGGTGTTCCATCCCATTCGAAACTAATCTCTTAAAACGTAACTTGTTCACAATAGAATTTGACTGACTCTTCCTTGGTTCAAATTTTTGCCTTCCAAAACTTGAAATTCAGTTTGTCAGTCATTACTTATCATTTGAAATATCACTAAACAACCCGAAATCACTACCCATTTCTAAGAATAACAACAAGAATTGGAATGAAATCTATCATTTCAACACACATTTCCTAAGATATTTTCAATGACAAGTTTTGCTATAATATCCCCCATGACGTAATTGTATTTGGAGAACGAGAAAAGAAGAAAATCTAAACCCAACTCCATTTGCTCAATTACTTAATCTTACTGTTAAAGATTCCACTTTTCTTTTCGGCAATATCTTATATGTTCAAAAGATGGAGTAACAGTGGGTTCCCTCGTAGGTCCCACCTTAGCTCACTCTTTCCTTTGCTATTAAGTAAAAATTTGGCCGCAAGATTGACCTTCTGACTACAAACCATTGTTCTATAGAAGATACGTTGAAGAAAACATCCTGTTATTTAAAGATTCATCCCCGTTTTATAGTTTCTTAGAATACATGAATTGCAGACATCATAATGTCAAATTTACTGTTGAATTTGAAAATAATAGATCCCTCCGTTTTCTTGACATTCATTTAATTATATTTGATCATTTTATTTCTACTGTTTTTTTGTTTGTTTTTCATAAACCTATCTTTACAAGACTTGAAACAGTTGAAGCAGTTCAAAATCAGTTCAGTTAAGACCCTTGTTTTTAGAGGTTTTAACGCTTTCTCTATTCAGCTTTCGTTTCACAAAGATTTTTACATTCCTATTTTCTCAATATTGGTTATCCGCCACAAATATTTTGGTTCTATTCTAAGACATAAAGAATTTATTCCAACCCTTCTTATTCCCAATGCAGTTTATTATTTTACTTATCCGCATTGCAAATTACGGTATATTTGTGAGACAGAAATTTCACCCTGAGAATCTCGGAACGCGAAGTACTCTCTACTCACACAGGACATCCAGTTTCCCACCCTTCTGTTTCTTCCATTTATTCATATTTTGCATACAGTCTACAAACAACCCCTTCAGCAGTAGTGATTTCAAATTTTGCATAAATCTAAATATGATTTTGACCTCCCCATTCTAGAATCACTTTCCATTAAACAACTCTCCTCGGAGTTGAATAACATTATCTCCCTGCCCTCTGCTCGCTTTCAAATAAAGCGGGAGAACATCTGCTCTACATTGCTTTTCACACGCATTTTTATTTGTATTTTCTGAATCTTGCCTTCACATTTTTTTTCTATTTATGCTGCAATATTGCAATTCTTCTTTCAACTTTTTATTATCCCACGTGAGACATTTCTCTTTTCTGATAAACTATTTTCCTTTACAACAAATGCCATTGAGCTATGACCGCAAACTTTATGTCTTCCTTGTCATCTCTGTTTGATTTTTTTTTCATATGTAATATATAAACAATGCATATTTCCATGTGAATATTTTTTTTATAAAAAGAATGTACCCTTTTGTTTGTAATTTTGGAACCAGGTGACTTACACATAAGTTTTCGTTACCGTTTAGAATTTGATACATTTTTTCTCCATATAGAAATTTTGCATATAGGGAAATATAAAAGTAATTATAGTACCTCATAAATGTCAAATGTCACTTTTTATTTGATTGAATATATTATCATACAATTATACTACAATTTCAGAATTGCCATGGTGGTTTATGTTTGTAATTTTGGAGCTAAGCTGTTTAAACCTATCTATTTTTTTAAGGGAAAGAACTAGACAGTATTACTTCTCATATATGATCTTTGCACAGAGATAAATATTAAATCATATGTTGTACCTTATTAGATGTTTTTAGATTTGTTTAATTTCACTTCTTGGTTGATTTAATTTATTATTTTACAATGGCAATACTTGACACTCGCATCTAATGACGAGAGTGTATCGAAGCAACGGTATAAAAGATGTGTTACAATATAGTTATTAAAAAATATGTCGTCACGTCTAACTTTAATTTGAGATATGTTTAAATGCTAAAAACACTAATTTTGATTCGCTAGCTTTGAAAACGGCAGATGCTGTATCTGTCGAGACGTTGCAAAATT
>NW_028234408.1:28880187-28882687 GCF_977035675.1 Penaeus japonicus
ATATATATAAATATAAATATAAATATATATATATACACATAAAAAAAGAAAAAATAATCATAGAAACCCCCCACCCACATGAAGACTACGAAATAATAACAAATATATATAGATACATCTATATCGTATATATATATATATAAGAATCTATATAATTATATATATATATATATTTATACAAATATATATATATATGATAAAAATAACATATATATAAAGTAAATATATATATATATAGTCGTGTATACTATATATATACACACAGTATAAATAAAGTCGCTATAAAATATATTATATATATATATTAAATAAATAAATAAAAATCAACTCGTCAGATATAAATAAATATATATATATATATATATATAAATATCTATATATATAATATATATATAACAATAACTAAATAAATAGGAAAATTAAAATATAGGTATAAATAAAAATATCAATAGTAATATATATATATACTATTATAAATATATATATATATATTTATATATATATATATATATATATAATATAGTAATAAATATATAAATATAGTATATATATGTATATATGATAAATATATATAAATATATATATATAACAATATAGAATATGACGCATATTGTATAATAAGTATATATATATATATCTATATAAAAATATATAATATATATATATATTATATATGCATATAAATATATATAATATATATATCTTATTCATAAATATAAATACAACATTAGTATATAAAAATCTATATATATATATGATACACATATAGTATAAATATATATAAATATAGTAATCTAAGAAGTATATATTTCTCATATAAAAGATATAAAAATATATAATCAATATATCATATATATATAGAACGTCAAAAATATATATATATATCATATAAATAGTATAATATATATATATAATATATAATATGATATGATATAAATATATTTGTGTGTGTGTATAGTATAAAGTGTAATTTGTGTTTAGTATGTGTATGTGTGTGTGTGTGTGTAATTGTGTGTGTGTGTGATAGTTTTGTGTGTGTGTGTCCTGTGGTGTGTGTGTGTCTATATATATCTATATAAGATAAATTAAAATCTATAAATATATATATATGTATATTTTTTTTTTATTACATATATACATATATATACCATATGAATAATATATATATTGTATCCTTTACTAATATATAATATAAATAAATATCTACATCTATAATATAAATATATATATCTATATTTAAATATATATATATATATTATATATGTGTGTGTGTGTGTGTGTGAGTGTGTGTGTGTAGTGTGTCCTGTGTGAGTATTGAAAGTAATGTATAAATATACACTAAATATATATATATATAAAATAAAAAATATAAATAGGGTATATCATATACAAATTATACATATAAATCATATGTATAAATATATGTAATCTACTATAGTAAATATAAATATAAAAATAATATGACATCACAAATAATATATATATCTATATATAAAAATATATATAAGTATATTTTATATATATAATATATAAATATAAATTTTAAATATATCTATATATAAATAGAATAGATAGAAATATAGAAAAATGGTATGTAAGTATGCAAGTACATGAATAAATGAATAGAAGAATGAATAATAATAAAGGTTGGGGGTGGGCTAGTATATATATACTAAATATATATATAGTAAAATTAAATATAAATATAAATCGTATATATAATATGTTAAATATCTGTAAATAAATATATACTATATAAGTATATATAAAAATATATATCTATATACATAGTACATAAAAAATATGTATATATGTATATATATATATAATATCTATATTATATATATATTATATATAAATAAATATAGATATATATATATATGTATATATATATAAGAATATAGTAGTAAATCTAATATATATAACTATATATGGAATATATATTAGTAAATATATATATATAAATATATACATCTGTATTTATATATAATATATAAATAGATATATATATCTATATAATATATATAAATATTGTGTGTGTGTGTGTGTGTATATATAGTATGAATAAAAATATAAATTATATATAAATATATATATATATATAAATATAAATAATATATATATATATAATCATACTATATATATATATATAATATATATATATAATGTTATATATATAGTATATATTTGTATATTCTATATATATATATAATGCATACATTTATATATAAGTGTGTGTGTGTGTGTGTGTGTGTGAGTGTGTGTGTGTGGTGGGTGTGTGTGTGTGTGTGTGCGTGTATATATGTAGAATATATATATCCCATATAATAATCTGTGGTGTGTGTGTGTGTGTTGTTCTGCAAGTATGTATAGTATGTATCATGATATACTATTATATTATATACATAAAGTATATATATATATATATATATGATTAAAAAATATAATATCATATATATATTTTATGAATATATATATATATACATCAATATATATATAT
>NW_028234408.1:28887687-28890187 GCF_977035675.1 Penaeus japonicus
GGATGGAATCGTAAAATTCCGCAAAATCCGTTTTTCATTTTTGCTGTTCCCTTATTTTGCTTTTTCTCCCGATATTCACCTTTACTCTCACGTAATATTTTCAGAAACGGTAACATCCGTGCCGAGGCAATTATCCTTACGTATAAACGTATTCCTTTTACCCAATATTTAATATTTCTTTACCTTTTCCTAGCATTTAAATCTGTCTAAAATTAGTTGGTAGTTGCAAGATATTAAGCTGTTGCAATTAAAGTATTATTTCCTGCAGTGTGACATGTGTGCATTGGGCCAGTAAAAGCTATGATTCTTCTTTGTTTGCTTGCTTGCATATTTGCTTGCCTTGAAAATTTGTTTGTCAAGAGCAGAGACGGAAGGAAGGAAAACGGTGAAGAAAAGGGAAAGGCCAACCGTAAGAGAAGGAAAGAAAGAGAGAATACTGCGACTGAGCGACAGGAATGAGCGTGAGAAAGTGTGATGATGAGAGAATAAAGAAGGTAAAACACCGAGAGAGTAAGAAAGAGAGAGAGAGATAGAGAGATAGAGAGATAGAGAGAGAGAGAGAGAGAGAGAGAGAGAGAGAGAGAGAGAGAGAGAGAGAGGGAAAGAAGAGAGAGAGAGAGAGAGAGAGAGAGAGAGAGAGAGAGAGAGAGAGAGAGAGAGAGAGAGAGAGAGAGAGAGAGAGAGAGAGAGAGGCGAGGAAAAGATGAAAGTAAAGGACGAAAATAAATACGCGTAAGAAATTGCGAAACTGAATAACAGTTTGATGTAAAAATGGAATAATATTTTGAAAGGAGAGAGAAAAGTAGGAATTTTCATGAGAGATAAAAAGGATACTCAGATTGATGTTTAGCGCATTTACTGTCCCTCACTCGTCATTAACAGATGAACAAGAAGGCCTTAAAAAGAGATGGCTACTAAACAAATCAAATGAAGTAATTAAAAGATATATTCATAGCTTCAGTAATGCCCAAACACACAAAACCTCTGCAAAGCTACGTGCAGGAAATGAGTTGAGCAGCTTCCCAGAGAGCCTGTGTCACCCGATATCCCTGGAAGCACAACAGACTGAGGATGCTAAATGTGTGCAGGGGATTTCGAGCTGTAGACTGATGTTGCATTTTGAAAGTATACCTTAATATTTTTTCGGTTGAAAGTCGACTATTATTTACTGTATGATTAATCTCTGGGGAACAGCCTGGGATTTTTCTAGCGGGAAAGGCTGACAGACATCTAATCCAGATTACGTAGAATGGAAGTGCCATCGTCATTTAAGCATTATAATCACGGTTACAGCAAAATAATGATATGTAATATCATAAAACTGATGAAAGCAAACTTCTTTTCGCGGTGCTCATTGTGACTCAAAGGTGTGTCAAAATTTCTACGAAGGCAATTTCCATCTGGCCACTTTCGATATTCACAGCTAACCATAGGAATCGTCATTACTGAACGGTTACCATGAGGGCTGTGGCACCTTCTCACCTGTGTTCTTCAAACTTTTTCCATCGCGAACCAGATAGGTTTCATGCGGACCGGTATTGGACAATATTGCACACTAATCAGTTTTTACACCTTTCTTTATCAGGCACGATAAGCGGTTGTTTTCTGGTGACCTACCTTAGCTACTAATACTACTACTTTTTATGAATTAATTATTTATCTATTTCTATCACCACCCTTTTTAGTGAGACGCAGTGACCCAGTGACCATTGACCAATAACACGCGGGCGTGACCCCTACTTCGGAATGCCCTGTGTGGACTTTCCCGCTTCCTCAGCATCCGGGCGCCGGCGCTCGCTGGTCCTAACCTCGCGAAGGCTGTTTCCTCCCCTAGGGATGCACCACGGCCTCTTGTATTTCTTCTTCGCCTTTCTCCTGATTGGTTGATTAAATGGTATTACTTGCTATATCAAAAGTTAGGGTCATTAACGGCGTATTCCTCTGCCCACTTTCTATGAGCTCAAAAGCTAAAACTATTAAAGATACTGACCAAAAGGATTTGTATAATTCCTTTTGCTTTAAAATACTCAATATGCATTGAGATCGGGGAGAGACCTGGCGAGTTCCCACACGCAGACTGGGTACAAAGCCAGATAGTCCTATAAAACCTAATGGAATGGATGTAAGAACTGACAAAAAAACACACACCATTCTTTTCTTTTTTTTTTAATCAATTACTAATTTTGTTATGGAAACCTTATTCATATAATGCTATGATAGAAGATCATTGGCTCGGGCGGAGGTTGAGCTACGTAATCTCCATAAAAACAAGCATCTTCCAGACTTAATCCCGGCATTCAGGGGAGGCGAATCAAAAGCGAAAAAAACACGGCGACCACCTCGATACAACGAACTATTAATATACGTTGTGTGTGAGTGGGTGAATGTGTGTGTGTGTGTGTGTGTGTGTGTGTGTGTGTGTGTGTGTGTGTGTGTGTGTGTGTGTGTGTGTGTGACTACTATCAATATTTTTCTTATCATTATTACCATTATTATCATT
>NW_028234408.1:28900187-28905187 GCF_977035675.1 Penaeus japonicus
TATTACTACCTGTGATATTACTATTATCATTATTACCGTCACCATTGGCATAATGCGGTAATTAGTATTAGTTTTATGGTTAGTATTACTATCGCTTCCAGTGAAGAGCAAGATTATGTAACCGGCTCGTGTTTTGCATGGGATTACGGCAAAAGTTACAGGCAGATCGTAATGGGAATTTATGGGTGGTTGACCATTGTTGCAAACAAGCATACCAAGACCCCTTCGGAAACTAATAGATACTGATTTCATGGGAGCAAGAGAAAACTGGTGCTGATACTTTGAAATTTATTGAAGACAAAAGATAATGACGAAGGTAACAACATTTCTTTATTATTTTTCCTTATTTATATAAAGTACAAATAAAACGCGAGAATTCAATGTCATTCTTAGGATTTGTATTGTTTCATTTGTTTGACTGAAGGCCTTTCCTACCATACTATGTAAGGAAATTCATATTCTTATAAGAACAAAAACAAATAAACACGCCATACAAAGATGTTGAATGTTGTTAATTAATTGATTTCTGAAATTATTCAACCCGAAGCCAATAAATGTTACATGATGTTCGATTGTGTCAATGTTTTTCCTTCAAAGGAGTCTAATGGAGAAAGGAAAGTTGATTCTGCTCTTCTACCTCACATGTGAGTTTGATATCAATGAGCTGGCTATTGATATAAACATTAAAAACGGAAAGGGATACCAAGTTGTTAGAGTTTTTTTCCACCACATCGAAAACCAAACAACCAAAACTTCCTAATAATGGTTATTACTACGAACATCAAATATGAAAATCATACTTTGTCTCATTCTTGGGGGGGGGGGGGTCGAAATTTACAATTCAAAGTCACTGCATGCAAATTTCCACGTAGGTAGACCGTGAGGTAAGTTAATACAAATATAATATGAAAGATGACTCTCTTGGAAAGATCAGTCAGAAATTCAACTGAGTAGTGCAGTAAATACTCGGTAGAGAAACAATTCCTGGTCATGTCTTAAGACCCGTCTCTTTCTCTCGTTTCCAGACTGTTTACGTCCAAGTTCCGTTTGCTTGTTGCTCAATCGTGTCAGCCTGTTACTGTGGTGCGTTTTCTATCAATATCGCAGTGTGTGTGTCTTGGACTAGAGCACTTAATTTTCTATAATACATCGGGGAAAATAACAAGACAGTATCCCGATACAAGGTAAATTGTTAATTTTATCTTCTGCGGGTTAAATCGTGTCATGTAACCCGAAATTTCACCTCCTGACGTATTTTAATTATACAATTGAAATCTAGTAAATCGTTTTGATCTCAAGGTTTCTAAAGACCTTTTGAAAACAACAAAAGGGATTCGAGATCTTTTTTTGAGTGGTTGAGGGAGGGGGGTAGCGGCTAGTGTTGTAGAGGTTTACTCAATATGGCCGATAATCACGTATGCACTGAAAGAGAAGTTTGTTGCAATTTGATGTTTTACACTACTCTAGAATCAACCGGCCCTTGTATGTATCTTCTGCAGAACAGCGATTTAAATTTACTTTAGCAAACAGCTCCACGTATTTGTGAAAATACTTTTCCAGTCTGCTATTCCCCCATAATGAGTTTTCTCATATATATATATATATATATATATATATATATATATATATATATATATATATTATAATATATATATATTATATATGTATATGTATATATAATATATATATTATATATATATATATATTATATATATATATATATATATATATAATATATATATATATATATGTATATTATATATATATAGTATATATATTTATATATATATATATATATATATAATATATATATATATATATGTTAATATTATATATATATATATAGATATATATGTATGTATTATATATATGTTTATATTATATATATATATTATATATATATATAATATATATATATATATATAATAGATATAATATAATATGATTATATATGTATATATATATTTTATATATATTATTATATTATATATATATTATATATATAATATATATATATATATATATATATATATATATATATACATATATATATATATATATATATATATATATATATATATATATATATATATATATATATATATATCGTGACTGATTATGTATGCATTTTTAGCCACTGCTAATCTTGCGGGCTCTTCAATATGAGTGAGCTCCGACTGCAAAAAACGTAATACAGAAACCAGTACAGAGAAGAGGAAACACGATTAGTGAAGCAGCGTTGACTTTCGAAGCCAGAGAAGCAGGCGCGCCGCGAGGCCTGGGGCCTCCGGTGCGCCGAGGCTCTGACGCCTGATATTCCTTGACTTGGAGAGCATTCACTCTGGCCGGCTGCTGCTTGCAACGGAGGTTTTCGATGAGGACGTGCACGATGATGATTAGGAAGCCGATGAAGATGAGCATGTCGTACCATACATCAATGAGCTTAAAGTAGGAGGTTTTGGGGATGGACAGACTGCTCTGGGAGAATAAGGCGGAGAGGACGAGCATCGATGTCAACGAAATTGCAATGCGGTTCTGCAGAGACAAAGAAAAAACGTTTAATAATCTGTTTTTTGTATAATACATATGCATACATATGTATGTATACGTATATATATGTATATGTATGGAAATATATATATATATATATATATATATATATATATATATATATATACTTATACTTATATCTATATTTATATATATACACATGTTTGTAACTCTGTATGTGTACGTGTGTGTTCCTCTACAAATTCCTATTTCATGTATATTATTTCATAATTTTTACTTATTTTTGTTTACTGAAATGGAGTGCCTTACTCGACAGACCCATCTTTTTAAAAATGTCATTAAAAAACTAATGGAAACGGGATAATACAAGTACGATGCAAACATTGGTCCCGCTTCGGGAAATACACAAAGGGGGAGGGCGAGTGGGATTGACTCAGGCATCGATGTCATGGGGCTTGTTCCATGCACTCAGCCCAGAAACGGTTCCCTACATACTCCCGGTAAAGCTTAGCTTCGACTTCCCACGTCAAAAGATGTTACGTCGGATGGCCTCCTGTGTCTAGCCCTTTTTGATTCCATCAAAGCAACACAAATGTCAAAGAAGTACCATTTGGTTTCATGATCAAACAAAGCGCCTTATAGGATGAGGCTACTTGAATTAAACAATAATGTTTATGATTATCCTAAATTAAGTTTACCGATAAATATGTCCAAAGCAGTGGTGCCACTTCGTTGTATATCATTTCCCACGTGGAAGAATGTTTTAGTCCTATAAATTTCCACAAAATATAAAATCACTATTCCCACATTATATCCGCCATATGGCTAAATCACACATACCTAGAATTGCATCAGATTTATTGACAAAGGCAAATAGAGCATTTAATCTAATCAAGAGAATCTAATTTCCATTTTTTTTTTCATTCAGAACAAATCATATATGCACTACCTGATTTATACAGTTGCAAGAATTATAAACTGCCAAATGTGAAAACCTAGTCATCCCTTTGAGTCCCAACCGCTCTCCCACGCGGACCACCACTTCTGTATATTTTTGTCACTCGCGCTGCCATAAAAGCGAGGACGAAAACATTCCTGAATGAGGTTGATCAGAGATACCCGGCTAATTGAGTCTGGGTTAACATATATTCAGGAAATTGAAAAAATATATAAAATGTGAAAACAAACTACCAATAAAACTAATTGTTAATGCTTATGTCTATCGATGTGCTGTACGAGTTGCAAGTTGCAATTAAATTGGAAAAGAAATGCGGTGATATTCCAGTAAAGTCGAGTAACTGATAAAACGTGATTATATGTCGAGTGTACTTCTGCACACACACACACACACACATATATATGTATATATATACATATTTATATACATATATATATATATATTTATATATATATATATATATATATATATATATATATATATATATATAAGTATGTATGTATATATATTTATGTATATATATATATATATATATATATATATATATATACTATATATATATATATATATAATATATATATATATATATATATATATATATATATATATATATATATATATATATATGATATATATATGTATACATATATCATATATATATATCTATATATATACATATCATATACATACATATATATATATATATAATATGTATATATAGAACATATATATGTGTGTGTGTGTGTGTCTATAATATACAGATAGATAGATAGATAGATGTATATAGATATATTAATATATATGGATATTACACTATATAACTATATATATATATATATATATATTTAAATATATATATATATATATATATAATATATTATACACAACCATACATTACATATATATGTAATCATATAACATATATATATATATATATTTATATATATATATTATTATATATATGTATATATATATATATATATATAATAATATATATTATATATATCAATATGTGTGTGATTAGTGTCTATTAATATATTATCATTAGGTAGATTGAAAATGTATATATATATATTATGTGTATATATATATATATATCATATATGATATATTAAATTCTATATATATAATTATATATATATATATATGTCAGTATATATTTGTATGCGTGTGTGTGTGTGTGTGTGTGACGTGTGTGTGTTGTGAGTGTAATTATATATAATTTATATATATAAATAGATTTATATATTATATATATATAGTTATATATACATATGATTACGTACATATATAATATGTACATATATATGTAGTATATAAACATATATATTGAATATATATTATATTTATATATAGATATTATTTATATATATTATTATATTTTATACCCCTTGTATAATATATATTATATATCATACATATATTTAATATATATATATATATATATATATATTTATATAGATATTTTTTTAAATATAATACTGGTTTTTTATATATTTACATAATATATTATATATTGTATTATTATATT
>NW_028234408.1:28930187-28977687 GCF_977035675.1 Penaeus japonicus
TTTCTTAAGTCTACCCTCTAAATACCCTTACTTCCGTTTTTGCATCTTGAGCTACCTATTCCCTCATTTTCTACTTCCGTTTTCTACCCTATGTTTTGTCTGCTCTACTTGCTCCCTTACCCACCCTCACCTCTCGTTTCTGCTTTTGCTAATTTTGATTTACCTTCTTCTATTGTGTTTTCTTACTAATTTCTTCTTTCTCTTTTCTTTACTACTCCTTTTCTTTACCCTCCATGCTATATCTCTTACCTTACTCATCTGTGCTTGCTGTCCTCCTATTTCTCCCCCTCCCCCTCTATTCACCCTTATCTGCCTAGGCCTATTCCTCTCCCCCTTCCTCTTCCCTACCCCCTCCCCTCTCCCCCCCCCCCCCGAAATAATCCTGTTTAAGGGCCGTATGGTATCCACAGAGGTTCATTGAACATCGTCAGGATGACTCCACATACACATACACCTGCACCCATGCAGGTGTATATTAAATAAAGATTTAGAAATGCTATTTTGTAGCTCAACCCCCTGAGCTAATATGAAGCCTCGACCCCGTGGGTGACGCACTGGGGGTTTGAATGTTGTTGTTTGTTTGTTTGCTTTATTATCTTTTTTTATCTTATAGATAAAAGTGGGAATGACACTTTGTAGTCTTATTTGTTTAAGCAACAGTTTTTGCAGTTTTATATTTTATACACTACATTTTAGTCCAGGTGTCAGTGACCATCTTAAATTCAATTTATCTTTTCACTAAAAAGTGTTCAATTATATATCTAATCAAATGAATTTTATCCATAAGAGTGTTCGTCCACTCAAGTTGGACTACCATCGTTTAAAAGGGCCAGATCAGAGTCATTGATCAACTTAACTATTAGCTCACCTTTACCATGCACCTGCAGGGAACCCCATAAAGTATGATGAGCATTGAAATCACCTAGAATAACTTTGTTATTTGGCAGACTATCCAGAAGGGCAAAAAGCTTACCATAGATTAACCCGTTGGAGCCGGTTGACGTGATAGCACGTATTGTGGTTTTCGCGTCAGACGCCCGGGAAGCCGCGCGCTCCGGTAGAGCGAGCGGGTACAGTGTTGCCATTCTGGCGGATTTCCCGCCAGATCTGGCGGATTTCCCGCCAGATCTGGCGGATTTGAACCACCGTATGGCGGGAAAATTTTGAATCTGGCGGATGACGGATTTTTTGGCGGCTTTTTCACAATTCTAGCGGATTTCTGGCGGATTCTGCCAATCTGCCAGCCCGACTAGCCGCGAGCAAGCGACCCAAACCCAAATGCTGCCGTTCGTAGTGTCTCATGATTGTATATTATATATTTCCCTATGGCGTTGTTTTTTTTTTATTTTATACTTAAAATAAACAATAAAGACATATTCATAACGGAGAAACACGTAAATATGATCCATTGAAGAAAATATAAATCAAGAAGAAAGAAAACGATCACAGGTACTGGACCTGTCGACGTATTAGTCAGACACGTACAGTGCTGATCATGTTGTCAGTTTCTCTTCTTTTCTAATGTTATTTACATCTTAAAAGTTTCCACTGGCAAATCTTTGTAACGGGAGTGGTAGGTGGGCAATGACAAATAGTTGTTCAGTTCACACGCGGTCTTCTGTTCTCTCGGTAGTGCTTATTTGTGCGCTGACTAAAGTTTTTCAACTTTTTACTAATAACAATGCCTAAGCCTCAGTATGCACAGAAATTCAGAAGGGAATGGCTCCAGGATCCTGCATTAAAAGACTGGTTAACGGAGAAAAAGAAAAGTAGTGGGATAAGTGTGCCCCAATGCCGGTACTGTCAGTGTGTGTTAAATTTAAAATTAAGTGACATAAAAGAACATGGCAAGTCTAAGAAGCACCTTAAAAATGCAGAAGCAATGTCAACTGCAAGACAACCCCCACTACCATTCCAACCTGTAAAAACATCTTCTCAGACACAAATTACAGAGGGACAAATTGCATTATTTGTTGCTGAACATACATCAGTTGCGGTATGTGATCATTTGTGTGACTTGTGCAAAAAATGTTTTTCTGACAGTAATGTTGCAGCTCGTATCCAGGTACGAAGGACGAAGTGCAGCGGAATTTTATGTAATGTATTATATCCTCACTTTGTGTCACAGTTAAGAAAAGACATTGGAAATAATCACTACAGTCTGTTGTTGGATGAATCCACTGATATTAGTGATACTAAATATTTGGGTATTGCTATTATTTACAATGATGAACAAAAAGAAAAGATTGTTTCTACATTTCTAAGCCTTTCTGAATTGCAAGAAGCGAATGCTGAGGGCATTGTCACTACACTGAAAAAAACTCTAGATGATTTTGGATTGGATTTAAAAAGGATGAGAGGAATTGGCACAGACAATGCAAGTGTCATGGTTGGAATAAATAATGGTGTCTATGAAAAGCTGAGGAAAGATGTTCCTGACTTAGTTTTAATTCGCTGTGTGTGTCACTCCTTGCAGCTGTCTGTCTCTGCTGCTACAGTAGATGCTCTGCCAAGAAATCTAGACTTTTTAATTAGTGAAACTTACAACTGGTTTTCAAGGTCCTCATCTAGGCAGGCTACGTACAGGAAGATGTACAACATAATTAATGATAATCATGATCCATTAAAAATTGTCCAAGCTTGCCAGACCCGTTGGCTCTCCATATCTACAGCAGTTGAGAGGATTCATGACCAGTGGCTTGAGCTAAAGACACACTTTGATGTTACGAGACACAGTGAAAAATGCTACACAGCTGAGATGCTTTATAGTATGTACAGTGATCAACAAAATCTTGCCTATATAAAGTTTCTAGTCCCAATTTTGAAAGATGTGAGACGAGTCAACAAGGCTTTTGAGTCAAATGATGCAGATCCAACTAAACTTCTTGATGACTTAGTACTACTGATCAAGTCTCTATTGCGGAAGGTAATTTTGCCAACATCCAAGGTTGATATTTTGGAAGGTAATATTGAAAGTTTCATCAGTCCAAAGCCTTACTTAGGTTATGACTTTGAGCAACATATGGAAAATATGCACAAGGAAGGGTTTGCTCCTAATCAAGAGCTCACAGTGAGAGACAGATGTATCAAGTTCATTGTTAAACTAGTTAAGGAATTACGACAGAGACTACCTAACAATGTCGAAGTTCTCCAGAAAATGTCTTTACTCTCTGTTGAAAATGCACTGCGTGTTGTAAAGGATTCACTAATCCCCTTAATGGAGCTGCTGCAACTACCCCCGCAAGAGATTGGTGCTGTAGACAGTCAGTGGCATAATCTAACTCTCGTTAAGTGGACAGAGGTAAAAGATACAGTATTATTTTGGAATGAAGTAAACAAGTACAAAGATGCTTCACACACTAATCCTTTCAACGACCTGGCAAAGTTTGCACTATCAGTTCTTGTTATTCCGCACTCTAATGCTGAAGTGGAGAGGATCTTCAGTCAGTTAAACATTGTGAAAAACAAGCTGCGTAACAGAATGGGCACAACAATGACAAATGCCATCCTTGGAATCCGAGCAGGACTGAAAAGAGCCGGAAAATCATGTTTCGAATATGAGATACCAGCTGAAGTCTCAAATATGATCGGTACTAGCGAAGTGTACACACGTAGTACCGAGATTGTCCTCAAATCAGACTCATCTCCAGGACCTAGTACTGCAAGAGACGAGACAGAGATGGAGGAAGAAGTTTATGATCCCTCTTTCTTCCTGTTGTAAAGGTAACGTACATTGCTTGCATCATAGTGTTGGCTATTAATTTAAAAATATTAAAGTATTTCTCTACCATGTATTGGTAATCTGTTCTGTTCTGTATGATTTGTCAGCTGACGCGGGCCTTTGCCGATGGCGGCCCACAGGTGTTTTTCTTTATCAGTATGTTACCGTGGGGGAGTTGATGGTGAGTCAGGTCTCTCTCTCTCTCTCTCTCTCTTATTGGTGACCATATATGACGATTTTTAATGATTAAATTGTACAGTATATTTTTTGTGCAGTATACAAAAATTTTGACAAAACAAAGTTATATCTGGCGGATTTCGGGGGCTATCTAGCGGAATTTTGGTGGCCATCTGGCGGATTTTAGCAATAGATGATGGCAACACTGAGCGGGTAGCCCAGGCTCGCGGCTTGTGCGTCCGAGAATCTCGAGGCGTTAGGCTTATGCGTTCGAGAACCCTGGTATTGCGACCGCGCAAAGCCGGCCCCGGCGTGACGGGGGCATTCCAGCCTTGCATGTTACAATGCCGGGGCTCTCGAACGCATAGGCCTAAATCAGTTAAATAAACGACGCTGTATGACGTCAACCAGCGAACGGGCCTTGAATGCGCGGTACCGTGATGTACCACCCGTCCAGAGATCAGATGGACAATAAACTGAACATATAGTCAGATACGTATTATTGAACTTTACTTTGCATGCAACGTGTAACAAAGTAGATTTAATCGTCACTTCAGTGAAAGGGAGGTTCTGGTGGATGTACATGGCGACCCCGCCTCCACCCCTTCCCTCTCGGTCTTTTCTACACAAATGATAGTTTCTTAGTGATACAACCTTGTCGAAAACTTGGTTTTTATTTTATTTTTTGGGAGGGAGGCGCTTCCTCTCCCTCACTTCCCGAGGGCCTCTCTCGGGAATTTTTGGAAACAGTAGCCTCCATGGCCTGCTCCCCACTGCTAGGGAGACGCCCGCTGGAAGATGATCTACTCTTTCGAGCAGACCAAACACCAGACAAAGTCCTAATAGGATTCGCCTGGACAAGGAGGTGCGATCCAGATTGTGATTTGGTATCATCTCCCTTATGATGCTTTTTTTTTTTTTGCTGGGTTGATTCAGCAAGTTCCTTTATTGTTTTATTCAATTCTTGAGTCTGATTCATTAATTCATTAACAGTTTTCTTCAATTCTGAAATTTCTTGATCTTTTGCTGCGAGTTGCTGACTAATACTGCTTGCACTGGAAACATTGTTAGTTCCTGGAAGAAGTATTGGGTTTGCTTGCCAAACTTTCAACTTTCTTCTTGGCCTCACGGTAGCTAACATCGTGCTCTCTCATGTATGCCAATGCCTTGCACCCCAGCAGGATGCTAGATCATTTCATATATGGAATTTAACTAGTAAGGCCCAGTGTTGCCTGGACCTAATGTTTGAGGAATGCCGCAGAGTCGGGCTTAAGATATCAGCAGCCAAATCGAAGGCAATGGCGCTGAAACACGATGGCCGCGACCAAAGACTGTGAGTCCAAGGGTTAGAACTAGAGTGGGTTCACGTCTTCTAATACTTAGGGGTATAGGTTGACAAGAACCTCACCTTCCGCTCTGAGATTAAATATCTCCTAGACCGGACCAAGGCAATACTCTCTGTAATGAGAGCTCTGTCAGGGCAGCGCTTAGGGGCTGGGCACTGTGTACTAAGATCCTTCTATGTGCACGCTGTCCGTCCCATTGTGGACTATGCCTCCGTTGCCCTGATTACGGTCAAGCTTGACATCATGTAAAACAAGGCCGCCAGGATCATTCTGGGTGCCCCTGGGTGGGCTAAGGTTGGCAACCTTCTCTTGGAGGCCACCCGGATCGATCAGATGGCGGCCCAGTTCTTTGCCGAAGTTTTAGTCCCCGCTGGGCTCGCTTTGAGCTCAAGGAGACACTATTGGTTAAGGGAATGGACCTCCCCCACCCTGACTATGTTACAGCCCCACTGTGGGCACGATCCTTGATAGAGTTTTCTGTCATGAGCCTGTCAAGGAGAAAGACACAGTACTCTCCGCCTCTGTTTAGGAATGAGGCGGAGAGGAATATCAGAGCAATCACCCCGCTGGTTAATAAAACCCATCTCACAGATGGTTCTGTAGACCCCATCACCCACACTGCAGATGCCAGTTTTGCAGCAATGGGTATAACGAGAGCTATGCGGGTATCGGACAATGTCTCCTCGCTCCAGGCAGAGGCAGTCGCTATTATGGAAGCCCTAGCCCATGCAGCCCAGACGGACGGGCATGTTGTCATACATACAGATTCAGGGGTCGCCATTGACAGCCTACAACAAGGCACGCCCCTTGATAATGTTTATCTTCTGACTACGATTCTCACCATTGCTCAGAGAATCCTGGATCAGGGTAGATGCATTGTCATCAACTGGATTCGAGCCATGTTGGTATCAAAGGGAACGACTTAGCTGACAGGTTGGCAGAGGAAGGCAGGAAGAAACCTTTGAGTGATCTTGTGGTGCATCCTAGCCAGGAACTGCTAAGACATAAAATGATGGCTGCAGGGCAGGTCTGTGCCCTGCAGTGACTTAGAGAGGAAGCAAGAACCTCCCCCTCGGCCAGCTGGTATTCAGACGCCACAGGCTATGAGTCGCTGATACTCTCCCCCAGAATATCAAGGTATGCTGAAGTCAGCCTTCACAGACTGAGAATAGGTTATTAAATCCTTAGAAATTAATCAAATTCTGAGAAACTACCGAAAATGAATTACAGGATAATATCATTCATAAGTTAGATAATGGCAACAAATCAATCAAGCTGATATGGGTACCTGGACACTCAGGTATCCATGGCAATGAACAGGCTGACAAATTAGCCGGGTCAACTGGTGATTTGGAGCCTGGCATTATCCGCACAGATCTCAGGTATTTTGTTTCTTTTATAAAAGCAAAAATTCATCTCCTGTGGCAAAGTGAGTGGACCAGCCTCCTAATCAATAAACATAAAAACATAATAGAACCGTGGGACACAGCCCACAGGAAGAACTGAAGGGAGGAGGTGGCATTGGCCAGTATCAGCATCTCACTCCCTACATAGAAAAAAGATTCCCTCTGCAATGCCCATATTGCAATACCATATTATCAAGAGAACATATTTGCATAACATGCCACATGACAAACAATAAAAAAATATTTAAGTTAAAAATATAGAATTCAACATATTAAACCTATTATCAGATAATGAAAAAATCATCACCAAAGTAATCACTTTTCTAAAGGAGACAAAACTTTATGATCTTCTCTAGATTGAGATAAGATGGAACCATAGGCTTAATGACCTTGGCATGTGCCGCTGGTTGATAGCCAATAATTCCAACAAAGAAAGGAAAGAAAAGAAATAAGTTGTCTCTGGAACTTGGTGTTTTTCTGACCCTCTCTGAATTACCCTGGAATACCCTTGTGGCGAAGCAGGGGCAGCAAAAGCAAGGTTGTACTGACTCGACTTACATGCCAGTTAGGACAAAGCTGGACATGCTATTGTAGAAACAATCTTGTGAGGGAGATACACTGGCCAACGCCAGCTAGTGATGCCCATGTCATTTTACTTTGACTTTTCTTTTAGAGTGTTTTAACTTTTAAACTATTTGCTTCTGGGCATTTTTGTATATTTATTTGTACTTTTTCTTTACTATTTATTATCTTAAAGAAGGACAAACGAATGCAACCAGACACTCTTGAGGGACTTGCACCTGGGGAATGGGACTTGGTCTCCTTAAGGGGAAGTGAACGGCCCCCTCACTCTTTCTTCTGGCCCTAAGCCGTCATCCCTGCTTGAGTGGATGTATTTCTGGGCTTCCCCATGACAAATATCCTTACAGGGCTCCCGCATAAAAATCTGATGGCAGTGATGAGGATATGGCTGCATATGAGCTCCTTTGCTCTAAGGTAAGTCCTGTTCAACATTTAGAAGCTTCTTTCTAGCCTAGCTAGCAGTTTGTAGCTTTAGAGAGCTGCCTTAATTTCTGTGTAAAGATTACGTTAGGAGCTTGGAGCAAGGCATGTGCCTTCAAGCTCTTCAGCTAGAATATTTCCGTGTGGCTCTGCTAGTTTTTCTACTACATATCTTTTGAAGCCTCTTCCAATGCCATAAATAATATATCTGTAATATTCCCATACTGAATGTAAACTGTATTAAGCCTTGTTTGTTCGTGTTTAAAGTATTTGTCAAGTTATGTATCATGCTTGCATTTTTTTAATTGCTTTTGTACATAGCCTTTTGTCTTGACCTTTTTTTTTTCATTCCTGCTTTTATCTTCTCTACTATGCATATTACCCGCCACAAGATGCAACCCGACGTCGGCACCTCCTGCTTCCCATGCAGGGCCCACAGCAGAATATGTGAGGCAACCTCTTTTCGCTGGTATTACTGTAAGGACATACTTCAGAACTCCTGCATCTTTAGGGTCTGATAATCTGATCTCATATGTGATCAGCAGCAGGGATAATGTGCCTTATTTTAAAGGAGAAACTTTGGCCTGTGATCCTTTTAAAAGGAACCAAGAGATAAAGTTCTGGATCTGATCAATTGAGAACTTGGTCCGGCTTTCATCAGGGCAGCAAGGGCTAACTGTTGTGGTCGTGCGGAAACTATAATAAATTCAGAAAGTTTCAACCATATTAGGGATTGGAACTCTGTCAAACGGGAGTTAAGGAGGAAGTTTAGGGGCATATACACTGCATCAGATTTCTAGAAAGTCCTGTACAACCATACCATGAGTGACTTGCAAGCACCAATGGACTTCTACCTCCAGATTGAAGCCTCAGTATACCAAGGGTACAGAGACCATAAAGAGGCTATAGGAGTTGATAAGAAGGGTCTTCCTTTCGGGGGTTCCAGATTGGCTAAGGTACTTTCTGGTACTCAAGGATGACTGCATTTCTCAACAACTGGCTGAGACTGCTCAGAGAGTGTGGAACTCAAGAAATGCATTAGGCATGGCCACTCTACAGGCCGCCATCAGTTGCCCAATCATCTTTCTGAGGAAGAAGATAGGCTTCGACACCACTTTGTTGAGACAGGGACTCTTACAGTCTGAATCCCTTAGTAGCCTCTCCTTAGTCTGTCCCTTTAGCCATGACTTCCTCACCAGGGCACCCTCAATCAGGTTTATGATACAACTTCCATAAGAGCACCACTCACAGCAACCACGAGTGCCGAGCTACAGTTGTTTCTCGCTCCCCTACCAGGCCAGGGCTGCACAAATGCTTCAGAATGGCCATATGGCCCGAGAATGTCCCTTTCCTCGACGCCAGGGAGACAGAGCTCTGAGTCCAGCTGGCAGAAATGAAAGGATCCACAGTAATGTACTTCATAGATACTGGGTCTGAAATCACTATCATATAGCCTGGTGCCCTTGACGTAATTGATGTCGGTAATGACTTGCCCAAACAGTCTTCACAAAAGGTCCTACAAGGCATTTCTGGAGCTGCTGTCAATTCCAAAGCAGAAGTCTCGGTGCCATTTAAGCTTGGAGTTGGTCTGATTTTAATTCACCAGGCCACTATAACTGATCTGGACTTCCCGGGAGACCTTCTCATCACAGCCACTCATGTATGAGACGTTAAACCGCTCAGACCTTGGTGAAAACCCAGCAGCAACAAATAAAAAGTCTTGTGCCACTAGAGTTACCATGGGATATGAGGCTTCTTGTCAAGCTTGGCATTGTTGCTTCTGCGTTATTTAATGTAAGAAAAGTAAAGTAAATACTGTATTTAAAGAATCTGCCTGCACCTTCAGTGCTTTGATTTTGCAGGTGACACAAGGCTACAGTAGTAGTAGTCGGTCCCCACCCCAATCCCACAGCACTCTTCTACCCCAGGGTAGCCCTTACGGGCTGTGACCCCTGGATAGGGAGGTCCAGGAGCCTGGGGCGTCCTTTGGGCGCAACTTTTTTCTTACCCTGAATTTTTTCTATTTTTTTGTGTGACTTTCCTGAGCCTACTGGAGTTTCCTTGTGAGCTCCTGTATTCACTTGGGGGGTGGGCACCGACTTACCGTCCCTCGCACTAGGCAGGGTCAGTGGTAGAAAAGTGTTTTCCATACAACTCCAATCCCTTAGCTGGTACTGGAGAATGCAACCAGGCTTCTACTGGGGGAGGCCAAGAACGTGTAACAAAAAGACTATATATTGTTCTCTTAGCTATTGGGATTAGGCTGATAAAATAGTTAAGGGATAGGTAGTCCCCTGAAGACAACAGGCTTTGGCCCAGGGTTCGGACCTGGTCCGACACTCAAGTATGATTGATTTCCCGCCCCTTCCTCCTTCTCAAGGAGGAGGGACGACTCATAACTCCTCTGAGACCAATATGACCCCTGAAGGAATCCTGACCAATAACCGATATCCCTCCAGAGAATGGAAGGTGTCTAAACATTCCATGCATGAATGAAAATCAATCCCTGCAGAATGTCAACCACTTTATCAAAAAAAAAAAGGTCCTTGTTGGTCAAGTGGAAGGCGGTTTTGATTTTGTCCGAAAATTGCGAGATGGTAGCCTCCTTGTTAAAGTACAGTTTAAATCTCAGGTTAAGGATTTGCTTAAATTGATGCAAATTCATGACCTCATAGTAAAAGTATCTATTCTTGTTGACCCAAATACCTGTATGGGAATAATCTTTCATAGGGATTTGAGGACAATGGAAGAAAGTGAAATTCTTGAGACCATGAAGGACCAAAGTGTAGTGGATGTAAATTGCATGACCAAGAAGGTCGGGAATGTGCGAACAAAAACTGGATTGTGTTTGACTTTTTCTACCCCAAAAATCCCAAGTACTGTTAAAATTGGATATGAGATCGTTTAAGTAAGACCTTATATCCAAAATCCAATGTGTTGTAATAGATGCCAAAAATGTGGACACACTTTATTAAGATGCATTGACAAGGACGCTGACAAATTCACTTGTGGTAAATGTACTGGAGCCCATGATACCACTACAAGCACGGAAAACACACTCAACTGTGGCAGTCCCCATATCAATCAGGCTCATGTTGAGTGCAGCAGCCTGAAGGAGACTGAAGGAGAGAGCACAGAATTGAAGAAAACTGTTAAGGACTTAATGAATCAAATTAAAGAATTGAATGAAACAATAAAGGAAATTGCTGAATCAACCCAGCAAAAAAAAAAAAAAAAAAAGCATCATAAGGAGGATGATACCAAAATCAATCTGACACACCACTTCTTGTGTCCACGACCGCCGCTATACTAGGATTCTGGTTTTTTTGGTCGAAGCGAGGAAATCATCTTTCACAGGGTCTCACCTACAGCAGGGGCGGGGCAGGCCATGGGACTGTCTCAAAAAAAAAATGAGAGAGGGAGGTGCCCGAGAGGGAGAGGAGAGGAGGAAGACTCCCCCAAAAAAAAAAATAAAAACAAAAAAAGCGGACAAGGCACAAACAAACCCAATCCATTCTCATCCATTTACAATTACCATTATCAATGAAACTGTTGAAGTCTTAGATCATTTAAACTTTAACCTTAGACCTTTGCCTATATCCTATGCTCCGATAGTCATCTTCTCTCAAGAAAAGCCTTTTAAAGTTCAAGTCCTGACGAGGGTAGTATTGTTGTGGTTGTGGGGCACTCACCCTACCTACAGGAGCTGCGAGGGAGCTGCATGCAGCAGGAAGGCGTGGGAAGGGCAAGAGGGAAACGCGGCCGGCACTAAGGCGGAATAACAACTTTTAAATCTTACTTTTACTTTTATTCATCGAGACACAGCTACTACAAAGTATAAAAAACAAGGTATAGACAGAACAGGCAACTAGACTTATAAAAAAAAAAAAAAAAAACAGGAAAAAAACACAAAAAAAAACAAACACCTAACACACCAAGCACACAACTTCTGCCTTGTAACTCTCCCCCTCGGCTCCATAGAACGGACATCTGGGACGACCCCCAACACACCCAACCCAAACCAGGTTTTATTATTACAGAGGTGTTGTTGCTTGGATTGGGTGCCTCCTTCCTCCTTTGCTCCGCTAAAATACACTCCCTCCCTAACCGCGTTGGAGAGTGGGCGTTGACAACGCGGAAAACGAGGGCGAAAAGGGAGGGGCACCCGGGCAAAAAAAAAAAAAATAAGAACAGGGACGTAGCCGTCCGCATACCTTCGCATACACGCGCTCTATCCTCGTGGTTGAACTAAAAATTACACTCCTCTAGAAGCCTCTCCCCCCACAACAAAAAAGTGAAAAAACCAGAAATAAATAATTAAAAAAAAATACACTTAAAAATAATAAAAATATAATATAAAAAAAATAAAAATAACAAAAAAAATCCAAAAAATCAAAATATGTAAAAATGTAAATAATACAAAAAATACAATATAATAAAAAAAAAAAAAATAAAAAAAAAATACAAAAAGACTAAAAAAAAATCACAAAAAAATCACAAAAATAAAACAAAATAAACGTGTATAAATCCTTCGAAAAATTGATCAATGGTGGTTCGCACTTGTCGACAGTTGGTCGCACGAGATGGGGAGTCGACAGCAGGGGCGGACCCTGACGGAGGTGGCGTGTGGCGGTGGACCACGACGGCGACCCCGGCCGTAGGTCCACCCGCGGTCAGCCTGAGTCCCCCCAAGGACCCTTGGACACCAACAGGCAGGGAGCCCTCAGGGTCACTAGAGGCCCAACACATTCCCCTTCCTGCTGGCGGCCAAACCACATCTTCTCTCGTCAGGCAACAACTGTCATCTGTCTTGTCTCCTGGCAAACCAATGAGCTCTGGCTCCTTCAGATCGTCGTAAGGAAACTCGGTCTCTACTCGTACACCGACGGAAGGCCTCGTGCTCGACTGTAGTAGTCGTCATCGAGGAACCGAGCATGTCCGACTCCGAACCATCACGCAGTACCCACGAGCTCCACAGTAGGAGAGGTGGGTGTTTAGACTGTGAGAGTCCCCAGAAAGGGAGTTAGACCTGTGGGTGTTGTAGGAATACGGAGAGGCCTAGGGGTGGGTGACAACATCCTAGCCCAGGGGAAGGACCAGAGAGCTTACCCTAGTGGCTTGGGTGGGTAGGCGTGGTGTCCTACTTGGGCGAATGACACAGCTGACAATTTCTCTGCGTCTGTGCGCGGTAAAGTGCAGTGCGGACTTCCCTGCCCCCATGTGCTTGCTGCGCTGTCCGCACTGCCCACATGTGTATATGGTGCGCTGATGCGTCCCAAGCACAGCTTTCCCTCCAGGTTGCTTTTTGCTTCCAACAATGGTTTCACACAAACGGCGGACAGGCGAGCGAGGCCCAGCTTTCACGCCCTAGGCAGGGTTGACCCGGCCTACCTGATGTCGGCAACGAGCGGCAGGCCCATGACATGCCCCATGAAGACCCGTGCTGTTTCCGGTAGCAGCCAAGACGATACGCGATCCATGACGGAAGCCATCAGCTCTCAACGGCGAAGGTCCCCTGGAAGCGGAAGCCGAGCCGAACAGTCCGCCGGTCCCCAGAGTCAGATCCCCTGAGGAGGTCCCCTGGAAACACCCTGCCGCACTCTGGGGTACAGTGGCGGTGGGTGCAGGGGGACGAGAAAGGGAAAGGTCTGCAGCGGTCCTTCTCCGGGCGTGAAGGGCGGCCCTCTCCCCCTTCCCTTGGCGCTAAAAAGAAAGTCCGCGAAGCAGGAGAATGGCGAACGTGCGAGGCGAAATCCCGGACTGGGGCTAAGACCAAACTCTGTGCAGCGGATGCTCGAGACTAAGAGAGCCGAAGAGGGAGGAGGGGCGTCCTGACTCCTACGGTTGCTCGACAAGAGACTGGCTGCTGAGATATCGAAGCTTACTGCCGGACGCCCGACCCTCGAGTCGGCCGCCCGTGGTCCGTGGGGAAAAGACCCAAGACGCCCTGACTCCCCCCCTCACCAAGAACGGTAGCGGGGATGGACCCGGAGCGGCCGGTAGAATCAGGGCCTGGCCGCCCATCCTGTCCAAACGACGACCACCGCCTGATCGGTCTCGTGGTGCGACGGGCCGAAGCCGAGCGAGAGCCAGAAAGGGGGGCTCGTGGCGAGAGGACCCAGGGGGTCGTGTTTAAGCGAGGCCATGGGAAATTACGAGCCCAGACGTCGCAGGGTGTGGATGCATGTACCTGTGTGTGGATAATAGCCTGGTTACCTGCATCCGAGGGCCGATGACGTTGGACGGATGGGCATCCTGTATCCCGACGCACCCAGGGAGATCGTCGTCGTGCTGGGAGGGAATGGGGGAGCACGACTACAGAGAGGCCATGCTGTGGACGGAGGAAGGAAGGCCCGGCTGGCTGGCACGATGGCGCTTCAACCCTGGAAGCGTGTCCGGGGAGTAATCTGCCTGGCCGCCCATCCCCAAGCCACGGTCAGGGATCAGCGCACATCGGCTGGTGGCAGGGCTGGGTAATCACGAGCCTGCTGCAGCAGGCCTGCGCTGCCAGCGCCAAAAAGGCAGAGGTTCTCGCGAGCCCCCAGAGGTCATCGACGAGCAACGCTCTGATGGGCCAGCGGGCCGTTAGAGACACCTCTGAATTGGTACTTTGGTACCCGCTGGAAAGCCTCGCTTGAGCTAGATGGGCGCCCCTTGAATGGTTGTGCACCTGGCAATCTGCCACGTCCAACCCCGGCAATGTGGCGTGCCATCCGGATGCTTCCGATCGATGCGGCGGGCAGGGCCAGAACTGCCCTGAGGCCAGCAGCTCTCTGCAGCTCCGGCGCTGGTCAGCTGGTCCCTGGAGTAGGACCACACCAAAGAAAGAGTCTCACCTCGCTGCCACAAGACTGCCATAAAATAGACTGTCATGCTGAAGGCTGGGCTGGGGAGCTTCACGTGAAGTGGTAGTTGGGCTCTGAGGCTGGGTGAGGCTGGGAGGCTAGGCTGAAGAGGCTGGAGGGGTGGTGCAGTGGTGAGTGAGGGGATGCAGTGGGAGGTAGGAGGCGGGTCCCTGGAGGTGGGCCGGCCCCGTTCGGCCCCAAGGTGCTGCGGGGGCGGATTAGAGGCAGAGGTTCATCTGAGAAGGAAGAAGGCGGCGGCCGGGGGACTGGCGGGGGGCAGACTGGTACACTTGAGGCCGCGTGAGAAGCAGGCCACGGCGGCCGGGGAGCGTTGAGGAGGTCGAGGGCGGGTCCAGACGACAGCACCAGCAGATGGGGGCAGGTGCGAACGCGAGGCTGCGCTGGCCAGGGAGGTCGCTGCGGAGCGAGTTGGAGCGGGTGGCGGAGCTCGCAGAGCACGGTGAGGGCCGGACAGGCTTGGAGGCTGGAGGGGCGAGCAGAGAGGGGGCAGCTGGTAGGGTGCCGTAGACGCACCCAACCTGATGGGGTAAAGCTGCCTAAAGTGCAGGTTGCCCAATGCATGCGCATGCGTCTGCCTCCGAGGGCCCTGCCATGCTGCATCACTGAGCCCAACCTGAACCTGCGTGCCGAATGGCAGCCATGCCCTCCAGCAGCTTACGGCCGACAGTGCGAGTGCGCTCCATCCAGAAGCACTGTTCGAGCGTGCAACATGCACTCCGGGCAAATCATCAAGGCGCGGTGAGTCCTGTCCCATGGTGGGGCCATGGTCCAAGGTGCACTGACCACTCACCACTGCCTGACGGGGCGAATCTATGCGGTGTCCTGGCCGAAGGAAAAACATAAAAGCAAACAACTAAAAATAGACAGTGAAAAAACATACAAAAAAAAAAAAATAAAAAAAATAAAAAAACAAAAAAAAGACAAAAAACTAAAAAAAAAAAACAGTCTAAACAATAATAAAAAGTAAAAAAATATAATAACAAAAATAGAATAAAATAAAAAAAAAGGTAAATTAAAAAAAAAAAATAAAAAGGGGTAAAAATGCTATTATAAAATAAAAACAAAAATAAAAAAATAGCATTAAATAAAAAATAAAAAAAAACAAAATTAAAATATTAAAACTAAATATAAACAAAAAATAAAAAATAATCAAAAAACATAAACAAAAAAAATATTTAAAACATATAATAGCAAGCAACACAAACAGTAAATAAAAAAGTTACAAAGGAAACAAAAATTCAAACTAAAAAGCACTGAAAAAAAAAAAAAACATATAAAGAGGTAAAAAAGCAAAACTAGCATGTATAAAGGAGGATGATACACAGAACAGGAAATCTGGATCACACCTTCTTACGCGAAAACGAGAACACACGAGGAAAAAAACACACTCCTGCCCAAGAGATCATCTTTCACAGGCCGTCTCCTCCTAGCAGTTGGGAACTCAAAGATGGCGGTCTGGAAAAAATTCCGACATAACAGGGGGTGCCAACTATGGAGATGAGGAAGGTCGTTTGTGCTTGGAAAAGAAAATAAAACCAGCGGACAAGGCACTTCCAAAGCCATAAAATGTAAGGTCCAGGCGTTTACCAAGCGCTCGACAATGAAACGGCGTCTTAGATCATAATTAAACTACCTTAGAAAAAGCCTCATCCTATGCTCCCGATATAGTTCTTCATACGCGCGAATCCGTAGCGTTCGCGTAAGAAATTACGTTACTCTACAGTATCACTAAGAAACTACCATTTGTGTAGAAAAGACCGAGAGGGAAGGGGAGGAGGCGGGGTCGCCATGTACGTCCACCAGAGCCTCCCTTTCACTGAAGTGACGATTAATTCTACTTTGGAACACGTTGCATGCAAAGTAAAATTCAATAATCCGTATCTGACTATATGTTCAGTTTATTGTCCACCTGATAATAGGTTAATCTATGGTGAGCTTTTTGCCCTTCAGGATAGTCTGCTGAATAACAAATTAATTCTAGGTGATTTCAATGCTCATCATACTTTATGGGGTTCCCTGTGGGTGGATGGTAGAGGTGGGCAAGTAGTTAAGTTGATCAATGACTCTGATCTGGTCCTTCTAAACGATGGTAGTCCGACGCGAGTGGACGATAATACCGGTAATTTGAGCTTTATTGACCTATGACTGGTCTCTTCAACACTAGCCAAGTGCCTGTGGCACACCATTGGCGACTCGGTAGGAAGCGATCACCTTCCTATTTATATTAAATATTCATGCGACACTACGAGAACGCCTTCAGCACCTAAATTTAAAGTAAAAAGAGCAGACTGGGTCGCCTTCACAAGGAACGTCAAGCTCGAAGTTGTTGGAGAAACTATTGATGATAAAGTAAACAATGTTCAAAATTGTATTATAAATGCAGCAATGGCAACCATCCCTAAGAATTCAACAGATAGCGTTAAGCATAGATTTCCATGGTGGACACCAGATTGCCGCAGGGCGCTATGTGAACGAAATAGGGCCTACAGGCTTTTCCAAAAAAAAAATCACAAATGAGAACTTTCGCAATTACAAACTAGCAAGAGCTAGGGCTCATAGAACAATCAGACAAACCAAAAGAGACTCCTGGCGAAGCTTTGTCTCTACGATCAATAGCAACACCAGTATTGCAGAGGTTTGGTCCAATATCAATACAATCAATAGAAAAAAGCCATTTAAAATAAAATAAAATAAATCATTCATGGGGGAAATAACTTGGACTCACCTAGAGACATTGCTAACACACTCGCCAGGCATTTCTTTTACACAAGCAGCTCAGAAAATTACCATCCTGCTTTCCTGAACACCAAGGAAACATCTGAGCTGCAACCAATTTACTTTGCCACAGGAGATGACCTTGATTATAATAAAGATCTAACTATGGATGAGCTTGTCCGAGGTCTAGAAGCCTGTTGAGGAACGTCCTCAGGCCCCGATGAGATTCGATATGAGATGATCAAGCATCTTAATCATGATGCCATGATTAAGTTGCTAGAAGTGTACAATGATATTTGGAAAAGCCAGACTTTTCCAAATTCATGGCACTTTGCCCATATCATTCCCATATTGAAAGGAGGGGGAAAACCCAGATCCGCCATCTCTTACCGCCCAATTGCGTTGACAAGTTGCTTATGCAAGGTCATGGAAATAATTGTTAATAGTAAGGTATTACATTTTCTAAACACCAGGAATTTACTAGTTGACAAGCAGTGTGGGTTCCAAAAGGGACGTCAAACTCTCGATCAGCTAGTAAAACTGGAGTCCTATTCATGAGGCATTTGCCAAAAAGCATTTTTTTATTTCAGTGTTTTTAGATATAGAAAAAGCCGACAACATGACATGGCAACATGGCCTACTCAGAAAACTTTATGCTTTCGGATTACATAGAAACTTTCCTTGTTTCTGTCAAATAATTTTCTGCCAATGTCACTTTCTTGGACATTTTTGTCCAGGCAAGCGGTGTCCCACAAGGAAGTGTCTTGTCACCAACTTTATTTTTATGTATGATAAATGACATTTTACCATCTCAAATGCTTAAATACTCACTGTATGCCGATGATTGTTCATTATGGCACTCCAGCAGTAATGCAGAGTACTCGGCAAATCAAATCCAATTGGCACTGGATATGATTTACCCATAGGAGAAAGCCCAACATCAGGCTAACTCTAGACAACCATCCAATACCTATTCAAAATTCTGCTAGATTTCTTAGTCTACTCTTTGATAGTAGACTAAATTGGAAAGACCAAATTGGTCAGTTAAAGAATAAATGTCAAAAAGCACTCAATTTATCAAAGTGCATTTCTGGACACGGATGGGGAGTAGATAGAAAGTCTTTACTAATGTTATATAAATCCCTGATTAGGTCTTAAATAGATTATGGGTCAATCGTGTATGATTCGGCAACGAGCTCAACTCTGAAAGGTTTGAATGTTGTGCAGAATGCATGTTTACATGCCGGGAGTACCTCCCCTCCGTCTTAAGGGGCCCATACACGTTCAAAAAATGCGTCAAAATTTTGACGTGTAACTTTGATACAAAATTATGATGCATAATTGCCCGCACATTTAGGCGTTTTTCCCATCAAAATTCAGTATAGTCAAAATCTTCGACACGGATGCATCAGTGGCTATAGCACTAGTGTTCACATTGGACTCTGATAATCCTCCTGGTAAACGTCGGAAATGGTCAAAAGACTGGTTTTTAAAACGGGAAACATATGGACACATCAACCTCCTCCAAGAATTACGTGTTAACGAACCAGAGAACTTCCGTAACTTCCTTCGAATGGATGCGCCATCATTATATATATATATATATATATATATATATATATATATATATATATATATATATATATATATATATATATATATAACATTACACTCCTAAAACTTCAATCAAAAATTTCTTTTCAGCCTACTTCTTCACAGACATGGCGATCCTGTCTCCTTGTCAGTCACCTGCGAACTAAAAAGTTTTATCAAAATTTTGACAGGAGCCCACACATGCATAAAAATTTTGACGCTTATTTTGAACGTGTATGGGCCCCTTCAGACGCGACCAGCTTGTGCCAAGATAGCCAGGCAGCCACATCACCCTAATGGGGATGTTTTGTGCCGGCAGTTAGGCCCACAGCACCGCGGCGGAAAGCCGCTGTGCAATAGACTCGATGACCTCACAGATAAAGCCTTGTTAATTCAAATATAGCGCCGTGGGAAACACCCGATTTTACCATCGTGGTAGACTGGCTACCAGCAGCCAAAGCCACGGTGCCGGAGGCGGAGGTACACAAGCGGTTCAGAGAGATCCTAATTAAACATCTTTCCTTTTTTATTTATATACCGACGGTTCCAAGACAGACGAGTGTGTGTGAGCGGGTGTATATGATCGACTGAATGCCGAATCATACATCGATCTTTCTTGCTGACAAAGCTTTAGATTTTGCTCTATCGACGACCCACGATAGAATAGTCATATTTTCAGATTCACTAAGTTCACTTTAAGCAATTAAATCCTTAGAAACCACCAAAAATAAAATACAGGGTAATATAATTCATAAATTACATAGTGCCAACAAATCAATCAAGCTGATATGCGCCTGTGGCACACCATTGGCGACTCAGCCTGTTAATTGCCAGCCTGGCAATGAACAGGCTGGCAATTAGCCGGGTCAACTAGTGATCTGGAGCTTGGCACTGTCCGCACAGATTTCAAGTGTTTTGTGTCTTTTATAAAAGCAAAAATTCATATCCTGTGGCAAAGTGAGTGGAATAGCCATCCAATAAATAAACACAAAACAGAAAAAATCCCGTGGGACAGCCCACAGAAAAAATAGAAAAGAGGAGGTGGTATTGGCCCGACTTAGGGTCAAATGCCACACGCTACACTCACCTCACTCCCTATCTGGAAAAAAACTTCCCTCCACAGTGTGGCTATTGTAATAGAGCAATGACAATATCGCACATCCTGACAGCATGCCACAAATATAATCAAAGGCGAAAAATAAAAAACTAGCTACAAATAAAAAATATAGAATGCAGTATAACAAACTTCCTATCAAACAATGAAAAAATTATCAGTAAAATAATTACTTCTGTAAAGGAGACAAAACTTTATGACCTTCTCTAGATTGATGAGATAAAATGGAAACATTGGTTTAATGACCTTGGCATGTGCCGTTGGTTGATAGCCAATAAATCCAACAAAGAAAGAAAGACCTCCTGGGAACAGATTTTCTCAGGCGCACTAACTTTGAAATCGGCTGCACATTTATCGACAGGCCAACTGATTCTGGAGATCCGCAGGTTCTCTGTAGTTAGTTTTCAGAGAACCTTGGGTAAGGAGTTATAAGGATGCTTCTACTCAAACTGACTTGCCTAGATCTACCCCAGTATGTGGATCGGAGGTAACTGTACACCTTGCAAAACACACTAATTCCCTCACATTCAGGTGTGTTCTTGAAAGTAGTCATTTCAAAACTAGGGCACGTTCATGGGGATGTTGTATTAACCCCCTGTGTCCTCCATTCCTGCAGTATATTGTACAAATACAAAGGAAAAGGAAAGGATGGTTAATGGTGCCCCTTGCAGCAAGACAGAACCTGGAAGGGAAAGGATGGTTAATAGTGCCCCTTGCAGGGAGACAGAACCTGGAAGGGAAAGGCTGGTTAATAGTGCCCCTTGCAGGGAGACAGAACCTGGAAGGGAAAGGCTGGTTAATGGTGCCCCTTGCAGCGAGACAGCACCTGGGAGGGAAAGGCTGGTTAATGGTACCCCCTGCAGCGAAGCAGAACTTGAAGGGGAAGCTATAGTTAATGGTGACCTTAGCGCTGATATGAAGTATCCAAGAGTGGAGGGTAACGGTGGTAAATGTCACGTGGATTTGCAAGCGGTAGATTGCCGCAAAAATTCAGGGATTTCAGTAATCCCACATGGAGTGGGATTACTTGGAATATAATTACCTAAAAGACATTACTGAGGAATATGGGAAGGACATAGAAGGTGCAGTGTTGCTACCCTCTATCCCCCTAGCCACTTGTGAGGCAGCCCAGGAATGGTTTTCTCTTGATAAAGAAAAGTTAAATACTCCATCCCCTGAACACTTAACTCCTGAACAGAGGCAGGAAATAGTCCAGATAATTAACCACCATGAAGTCCTTTTTGATGGTGGGGAAGAGACCATAGGTTTAATCCCAGGCATTCGTCACCACATCGATACAGGCGATGCTAAGCCCACTTGCACTAGGCAGTGGAGGTTACCATATGCAACCAAAGAGACCATTCTACTGTGTTGATTACAGAGCCTTGAATGCTGTAACCAGTAAGGACACTTATCCTCTGGCTATCGACTGTTTCAATTTTGTCAGCTTCCATTTGGTTTGGCTACTGCACCAACCACATTACTATGAACCATAAATGTGCTTTTATCCTCGGTTTTGGGTAAACATACACTCTGCTACCTTGACGAGATTGTGATATATAGCAGAGGGTTTGCTCAACATGTGCATGATTTGCGGGAAACCTTGACTTTGTTCTCTGCGGCTGGAGGCAAATTGAATATTAAAAAATGTGCCTTTGCATCTTAGACCATCAATTTTCTGGGCTTTACAATCACTCCAGAAGGTGTGCTGCCCAATCAGGACAAAGTTATGGCCATATCAAAAAAGCCATGTAACATTAACCCATTGCAGACGGAGATAAATTTGCTTGCCCAGCCTCCAGGATAGATTTTATTTTAGAGAGAGACCACTTGAAGCAATATAATTTGAAGCATCCACATCTCTTTCAGTCATTCATTGTAAAACTAGAGCGGTTTTTGTGTTTTATTTTTTTGTGTGTTTTATTGAGTTTAGAGACTTATATGTGCCGTATGACAGGCTCTATCAGTGCTGCAGTTGACTAAAATTGTAGTATGTTATCCATATTAGCTCATTATTTTCTTTATACTCAATGTGATAGAAGTATTGCTGTTTTATGGAAGGACAAAAGGCAACTTTATTTTTTCGTATTTTTGTGCTGTCATGAACGAATACGAAACATATAACCACCTACAATAAAGATAACAAGAAGAGGTAGGGAAGAGGAATGAAACCTGTGCTTGTGACTGTGAGTGCCACAGTGAAAGACATCCATATTGGCACAGGAGCACATTTTAGACACTGGGTATGGATTGAGTCACCTTCCTCTTCTCGTTCTGCCTGCACATCCTTCATCGGCGGTACTTTAGAGCAAGGGTTCATCAACTTAGTGTGTGCCATCGCTCTATAGAGACAGTGCTTGCTAGAGACCGTGGATGGGTGCCATTCAAGGTTCTCTCACCTGCTGGTGCTAGGAAAAAGTGGTGCCATCTAGGTTTTGGACGTTAAGCTTGCACGATATTACGGTAATTATAGTAATTAGGACTGCAGTAGCCATCATCACTCATTCCTTTTTCATAGCAAAATAAAATAGCACAGTGATCCAAAATCCCCGAACGTCGTGTACGTCATGACGCCCGTCGTCAGGCCAAAGCTCCTACGTCATGTATGTCATGACACCCGTACGCAATGGGTTAAAGAGGTACGTAGATTCTTCCGCAAGCATATTCCCATTACAACGATAATTTCTCCCTTGCATTTTTTACTTAAGAAAGGTCAGAAATGGATATGGGGGCCTGAACAAGAGGCCTTTACTGAGCATCTTGTCACAGCACCAATACTTTGGCAGCCTGATTTTAGCCGTGAGTTCGAACTGCATACTGATGCATCAGCAGTAGCAATTGGGTCGTACCTGATGCAGAGGGATGAAGACAACATTCTGCATGCCATAGCATATTAGATCAGCAGAAACAAGATATCCTGCTATAAATTTAGAGGCTCTGAGTGAAGTTGGTGTGAAGGTTTTTGATTCTTACCTTTATGGGAGAAGATTTACCATTTATACAAACCATAGGCCCTTGGTTCATGTCTTCACTCAAAAGACTAAATCTCCCTGGATGATGAGATATGCTCATGACCTCTCCTTTTACACCTTCAAAATAAGGTATAAAGAAGGCCCTATCAACCATGTTCCAGAACTTCTTTCCAGGCATGTAGCTCCAGTTAGATATCGAAGGATATAGCTACAGAACACATAGCTGCATTAGCCATAACTGAGCTCTCGCCAGAGGCCATAACAGTAAAGCAATTACAAGACCCCAGCTTGCAAATTTGAAACGGTATTTGCTACAAGGACAGTGCCCAGGAAGAAGTGGCCTCTTCCCTTAGATGAATTTGAAGTGAAAGAGGGAGTGATTTACCGACTTAAGCACTTGGCAGACATGGTGTGTTATCAATTAGTTGTTCCTTCTTCCTTAGAGAACTCTTCCCTGAAAGTTGCTCACTTGCCGCCGTTAGCCTCGCACCTTGGTGTACAGAGGACTTATGAGAATGTCAGAGCTATATATTACTGGGGTAACATGCTTAAAGACTGTAAGGAATACATTGCAAATTGTCCAGTATGCAAGCAGTCCAGGGGTAATCCACAGCATGTTCCTATGGCTAGTCCTCCCCTTGCGCAATACCCTTTAGAGCGTGTATCCATGGACATTATGGATTTTGGCTCCTCTATACCTGTGTGCTATGGTCTGTCTATTCTTGACCAACACACGAGATGATTGCAGATTGTGCCCTTAAAGAAAGTGATTGCAACCACTGTCCATCGAGCTTTTGTCGACCACTGGGTAACTCTGTTTGGTCCACCTCAGGTTATCCAGACAAATAATGGGGTACTACATTACTACTTCTAATGATTCAAGAGCAAGCTATGGTAGATGTTATAACCGTGGCAAAAAGGAGACATTTCAGCCTGATGTTGGCAGATTAGTCTGGTACTATGAGCACAGGAAGCATACTGGTGCAGCCGCTCCATTGTCGGGAAGATGGCGTGGCCCGGCACGAATTGTATCTCGTTTAGGACCAGTGACTTTTGAGATAAGAGATGTCCATACAGACGTTCAGATGGAAGCTCATCTCAACCATATGAAGCCATTCAGAACCTCCCATGAGTTGTCCTATGAATCAGAGGAGGAATCTGATCACGATCCTGAGGATATACAAGCCAATCCAGAAGCGCAAACTCTGGCCGATACTTTACGCAGCAGATGGTGTCTAAATGTAGCCTAGTGCAGCTCTTCCTCTCCTCGTGGAGGACGATGTGACCTTGTTGATCTCTCGGTAAATTAGTAACATTGTTAAGTGCTCTTTTAAGTAACGCCCTTATCGTTAATCGCACCGATTAGAAAGTTTGAAATACAACATAGAGATACAGTACATGAATTAATATACGGTAATATTTTTGTATAATTCCTGTATATTATCAATTAGGTAAGAAGCAGCTAGAGTTAATTGTATACTTTTGAATATTTGTGTTCAATATATTGACTGTGGACATACTGTGTATATATATTGTGTGTAATGGGTTGGCATTTAAGCTTTTTGTATTTGTAATGTTCTACTTAATAATTTCCTTTTATGTGATACTTGTATTTTATGTTAAAAGTCACGCTGCTTATAAAAAATGAATTGTGTTTTCTGTTGATTCAGTTTCATAGCATTTCTTTCAAAGTAACTGTTTGCTTCTAAGAGAGTCTGTTTAGTCTTTTCTTTCATTCACGCTGAGTCATCAGCGTACTGAAAAAGAAATCAGTTTATTGCGACTGTCTACAAGTCATTGATAAATATAGTGAATAAAATTGGGCCTAATATGGAGCCTTGTGGGACACTAAATGAGACTTGTTTTAATGACAGATTTTTGCGTATTTTGACAGACTGAGTTCTGGTGGATATGTAATTTCTAAATTAATAGTTATCAATAATTTCTTAATTTGTTGAGAAGAATTTAATGCTCAACACTCAAATTCAACAAATCAAGTGTTTTTGATTATTGTCTATATTGCTATAAATCTTATGTGATTTTCAGTAATGCTGTTTCGGTCAATAGCTTACTTCTAAACCCATGCTACGTGTTAGATAGGTTATTTCCTTCCAGGAATGCTGTTCACTGACTTGCGACTATTTTCTCAAGAACTTTCGACATTACTGGGAGTAGACTAATAGGACGATCATTGTTTATTTCTTCTCTATCTTCTGATTTGGAAATGGGTGTTAGAATGTCATGTTTCCGGAGTTATGGATAAGTATCGGTGACTATAAATGTATTTATAATAACTGTCAGATAGTACGCAATTGCAGCTAGACTATCCTTTATCGATAGGCGATATCATCCACTCCTACGGAGTTTGTTTTTTTTATTGTTAGTATTATTGTTTCTATTTCTACTGGTTGCAGTCTGGAAGTGTTTACTGTGAGCCTTGTTCTCGCTGTGTTTTGTGGAAATGTGGAGGCGGTTGTCTGTTCATAGGTGATTCTTCCGACTTAAATGTTCTTTATTGTTTTTGCAAATGTCTGTGTGAGGTTTCTTCTTAAGCACTGGTGTATTTACCTGTTTTCATGTTTCGGAAGAGTCGTGTCTACATTCTTTGAACTTGTTTTTAAAATAATTTGATTTTGTATATTTGATAAACGTTTTTTACATTTCTCTTTTTTTGCTTATATTCAGCCTGAAGGGTGACATCGAAACTAGTTATTTTGAGAGCTTTGTGAGTGTTATTTCTATCATTTATGGCTCTCCTAATGTCGTCGTTTATCCAAAGAGCAGGGGGACGAGGCATCTATGGCTTTCTTTATTACATTCGTTTAAACAATAACTTGTCTGTCAACTTCATCTATTAATAAAATCTCCGAGAGTGTCGATTCATCGGCCATAATATATTGTACTTGTTTCTGTTTAAGAAAACCTTTACGTCATTAGGGAACACATCGGATTTTTCTCTTTCTCTTAAAGTTACAGTGAAGCTTGAATAATATTCATGTGTCATCTTAGTTTCGAAGGCTTTGACATGTCAAAATTGCTAACGAGGAAGTCTTCAATATCTACTTCGTTTGTATCTGGATGACAGCTCGTAATATATAAATAAATGCACTACCTTGGGACGGTTGGCACCTTGTAGGGGTTTTGGTGTATTCCGTTCCTCCCTTGCTTTTCTTTTTTGTTTTCTCGAGGTAACGGTGACGAAACCTTCCTCGTCTTGTTGATGGGACTGATGTGCTCGTTCTACGTAGTTGTTGATAACGAGCGGTGGTGCTTATGTAGGAAGAAGGGTGGTAGAGGGGTAGGGACTCCAGGCACATGGTGGTGTGTTGCATCTTCCCAGCTGCGTTTAGGTGGGAGAGAGTTTTGCTTATTCTTCCTGTGGGGTTTTCTTACCACGTTCGAGCAGTAAATAAAAATATTGTTTGGGCTGGACATTTAAAAACTCGGTGGTGGTGTTCGTCTACGAATTTATTCAGAAAATTATATTGATGTAAACAACATTTACACATGTTTCAATACAATTTAAAATATAAAGTCTTCACAATGGAAATAAAAACACCAGATAAGTGGTGTAACATAAACTAAACGTGTCTTTCTTGTAGTAAATAAGCGTAAAAAACATCAAAATATTAGTGAAATATGGGAGACATCACGTACATCAAAGAAAAGTAAATCTTTTTCATTTCTAAATCCAACATTCTCACGGCCATTTGGGGCGATGAGTCGTCTATTTCATTAATAAATGTTTTTACACGTACACTCAGCTACTTAATAAGGTATATGCTGCTTACAAATAGTTCAAAAATGCAAAAACAAATCATTTCTTCGATCACAATAAATAACAAATCCTTGACATTGCACTTAAAAGACTACATTAGTTGCTTCATTAGCAACACTGTAGTTCCTTATCTTAAATAAAGGACACTTTGTGCATTATACACAATTTGTAATAAGATAATGGTTTATAAATCTAACTTAATTGGAGCTATAATAACCCGTCCTAGACTTTGTAGGTTCTTCATCACTTACATTATTCAAAGATACACAATGCGTCCATCACTTAAATCTACATCACAATGTATATTATCATTTGAAACAAAAAAAATTGGCACTTTATCAGGAATAGACAAATTTTCATGTTTACTTATCTCTAAATTATATGCTCTTTGTATGGGTCTAATCATTTCCCCTTTCTTAGTTCTTACCTATATACTTTTTGTAATTCCATCCTTACCGGAAAACATAACAATTACTCCAAAAGGCCACTTCAGTCTAGGAATATTGTCTTTTATTAGGCAACTTAGATATTTAGTTGTTGCTCCATACCTTCCAAAAATATTCTAACTTTACATTTTGCACTATTACCTCTCATCCAAGTCTTTGGCATTTACATTACATGATAAAATTTCTAGTAAGGGTTGCTGTGAGGGTTACATCCATGACTGAAATGGGAGGGAGTGAGGCAGTGGAGAGGGTCAGGGTCTTCCCTTACATATGTCAAGGGTCGAGAGTTAATACATCCCTCTATCTCAACAAGTACAGTTTCTAGCTCACAAACACTTATATAATTAAGACCTAGAATTGTACGCTTCGCAAGCTGAACAGATCTAATGAGACGTTTCCACCAACCACCCCACCAAGGGGATCAAGGGACATGAATTTCCATTTGGGGGCTAGATGTCCATACATTTCCACTATTTCACATTTAGCTGCCATAAAGGTCTTATTATTATCAGGAAATATAACATTAGGCAAACCCCTTCTTGCTACAAATTTTCTTATGGCTAACATACAATCATACTACACCACATATAACATCCAATTTCTTGCCAGGGAAATCAGCACAAAAGATGGGGTCTGCATAATCTAAACCCATAACACTGAAGGGCCTGGCTGTAGTTATTCTTTCTTTGGGTAGTGGCGCTACAGGTTGACTACAAGGTCTAGAATCAAGCCAGCGACAAATGAAACATTCCTTCATTACGGTCTTTGCTAATTTCGTTACACTAATAATCCAAATTTGGGTTCGTATGGATGATATTGGAGTATACACACCTGCATGCTTTAAATATTTGTGCTGAAATTTTATTATGAGTTTAGCATGTTTACCTTTGGAAATTATGAAAGGGTGTTTTGTGTCATAGACTAATTCTGAGAACTTCATGCTGTATATTGTATATTAATTCCAAACTAGCTAATGCTATTTATTCAGCAGTGAGGGGACCCTGTACCTTCTTCCCTTTACAATTATCTATGAATCTTAACACATGCTGTTATCCTTAAGGCCTTTTCCACGTCACTAAACTTATTTAAATCAAGCAAGAGAGAGTGTATTACTTGAACACTAAGACATATTGGTAATCTTGCAGTACAGGGCACTTCTAAATCTAAGCCTTGTTTTACTTCTTCCTTATCATGACAAAGGACATTGGATTTCATAGTGGGTCCATACAATCACTGACTATTGTGAACAAGTTTGTCTGCCAACATTCCACGAGTTATTATATCAGCAGGGTCTTCTTACTAGGGCAATTCTGTCAGCACTCTGGTGACGCGAACTTTTTAATTTCCTTTACTCTGTTTGCGACAAATATATCTTTCTTGCTTACGTTACCTCTAATCCACGACAAGGCAATTGTGGAGTCACTCTAACACATAGTTCTTTAGTTCTGCTGTCTAAATGTAGGGGATTATTGACACTAGAAGGTACCCATTACCTCTAATCGTGGTAATGTTAATGCCTTTATTGGTGCAACACGTGACTTGGACATAACTAATAAGACTAAATGAGCCATTGTCCACAGGTACACGCAGATACACATATGCGCCATATCCCTTTTCAGAGGCATCACTAAACCCGTGCAACTCAATATTATCATTAAGATCTCCTCTAAGCATACCTGAAAAATAATTCTTCATTCCAATCTAACTTTAATTTTCACACTTCTTGAAAGAGAATCTTACCATACATGGTGAATGGACTTATAAGACTTAATCTTTGCTATTATACTTAAAATACTTCGTTTGTTGTGGGCAACTTCTACACTGTCATCAGGTTTTATATAACTAAAGGAGAAGGTAGCTTGTGCATTACACCACCTCATCCCTAACACACTACTTGACTTATCACCACCATGAATCTTTTAACTTGGATGTAATTGAAATACAGTTTGAAACTAGCATGGTAAGACCCATGCTACAATCTGCCACCATGCTACGTGCATTACAGAATTTATCATGTGCATCCCTAGCTGAATCTGCCCACTCAGCCAGTTATCTGCATTGTTAGTTCTTAACCTACTTTACGTTGAGGATACTTAGCAAGTATTCAAAAGAAAGGTACTACATGTATTGCCAAAGGGGATGCGGTTGAACCTAATGTCTTTTATGGTACCATCCGCTGTAGGCAGCAAAAACCTATGCACATCCTTGTCTTCCTTGCATGCATTTATTTGCAGAAATGCCTTATTTATATTTGCAGTTATAGCAATGGGCAAACGACGAAAACGAACCAGAACTTCAACTAAATCTGGGTTGAGTGAAGGGCCAGTCATTTAAAGAACACCATTGAAGCAGGAGACTGAGGCGTCAAAGACAGGTCTAATGTTGGTGCTACTACTACTTAACTTTATCACAGGACGGTGAGGCATGTGGCATACAGGATTTACATTTGAAATTTCATTACTAAGTACTTCTATTATGTTTTCGTCCTCATAGCTATCCAACACCTTGAGTCACTCTTTATTTTCTAATCTTTATCAAGATTTACTTGTAACCTATGAAGCCTCTTCCTCACAATGCTTTCGTTATTTATGAGGTTTTCCTTGACTGACTCATTCTTCCACGGCAGTGCGACCTCGTATCTATCAGCTTTAGACTGTACAGTATTCTTAAATTCCTGCATTGCCTTTGAGTCACTATTATCTTACACTACCTTCTTTGGTTTAATTCTTACAGTTTATAAATTCCAAAAGTCAGAATCAGACGGGGGGAAATACACAAAAACTATGTTTCAGAATACCTGGAGGGGGTAAGCAGACTCGAGCAACCTTCCGGACAACACATACCCAAAGATATATATCATAGCCACAACACACTCCTTCTGGCTGGCATCTGCTGCTGAAATTAATTCCCATTAGTAATTAAGACCAATTAACACATCTATCACAATGGGGGGAACTGGTGTAATCGTCTGCTAGTTCAACATGGGAGAAATAATTTAACTATGGTGAGTCTCAACAGGTTTCACAAGGGTCTGACAAATTTTAGGGATTTCAGCTATACTGACAGGAACACTGCTATTTTCATCTAACATACTTAATTTGAAAACATTTCTGTGTTTATCTTTTCCAGCACTGTGACCCCTAGAACTAGAATGTGGAATAGGGGTGCTGGTTAGCCATTGTGTTTTGCATTTCTTTACAAAACTACTACTTACATAACTTCTTTCAGCCCCATTATCAAATAACACTTTAGCTGCAATAACCTTACCATCACTAGCACATACTTTTACCTTGGCTGTCTGTAAGTTGTCCGACTTCTGACCCTGGTTGACAATTTCTTCCTTTCTTGAGCAAAAGTCCAACCACACATGAGGGTACTGTGGTTTCTTTTGCAGCTAGCACACTGTATGCGAGCATTGCAGAATCTTGAAGTGTCTACTGTTAAGGCACTTAAAGCTGACACCTAGATTTCTAATCTCACCTCATTCTTGACCACTTAACTTCTGCACATTGAAAGTTTTCAAACTTGTATTCTTACAAAAACAACAGACAGGAAGTTCTTGTTTAGGTGAGGTATGAAGGGCTGCAGTAGAAAACTTTTCCTCAGCAACATTCTTCTTTTCTCTGAAGACCTCAGAATGCTCCAATCTTGAGATCTCCTTATACAGGAAGTCGAGAAAGTCCAAATTACTCTCATGTCCATCCCCATTCCTAGACCACTCTGGCTGCAGGTCGTGAGACAAACGGGAGAGGATAATTGGAGTGAGGAACACTTAACACTGCTTCCCAGTGATGCCTAATGCTTCTAAATTTTGGACATATGTAAGAATTTCATCATGTAGCTTTTACAGCTGCATCACTGTTTTTTCACCATTAGTAATTATGGTAAGTTTACCATTTAGAACTTGGAGATGGCTAAAGATGATTCTTTCTTTCCTGCCTGATCTCTCCTTCAGTAGCTTGCACGCCTCTTGATAATTAGCACTTTAGGCCAATCCTTTAACCACATTCTTGACATTTCCTTCCAGCAGTGACAACAAATATGCATACTTGCTAATTACTAGAATGTCAGTTGTATCAATGTGGGAAATGAACTGGTCCCAGAATAACTGCTACTGAATAATATCACACAAAAATTTGGGTAACTCTTAACTTGGGTAACTTGACGATAGCTGTTTGACTACCTTGGGACACTACATTTTGTGCACAGGACGCTACTAATTCTTTAACTTTTGCTTCGACTAGCATCCTAGATTTGACATTTGACATTTGACATTATGGTCTAAATTAATCGGCATCATCCAATACTTGATCGAGTTCACTCTCTCCTACTACACTCACATATTCTTGTACTTGTCAAACTTCTCTAGTCTCTTTCCATATTGTTTGATGGCGTGCTCTAGGTCGGGCATCTATGACTACATATTGAACTTTTGTTTTTAACAGAAAACTTTGTCTTCTAATTCTTACTCTTTTGTAATTGCCGCTATTTTCGAGCTGGATCGAGCAACCCATTGTTCTGTTTCCCGAATGTTTGAAGAGTGCAAAGATTGATAGATGTTAAAAATCACCTGAAATTTATTTTTTTTCTGACTTGCCTCTTTTGTCCACAAAATAAAATAGTTAAATCAAGTTTAGTACTAAAAGAAATAGTGTTGATATATGGAGGGAATAAAATAAGGGTAAAAAATCTTTACAACTTTGTTTGGCTGCTGTCTACTGGACCCAAGCCATGAACCAAGTACGCTTCGGCAGATTGGGTAAGTTGTAATTCCTTCAACTTGACTTTTGCGGCTTAGGAGATGAACTACAATGGGGATTCTTGTAAAATCTGTTCGGCGACACCTACGCCTATGTTTCCCTGACCAGTGACACATGAGAACGCCTTTTGACCACATTTCATTTTTGCCTGAAGCAGCTAGCGTCAGGCTGCCCTGAGACGAACCTTTACCAAAGATTCAGCATTTATATATATTCACTAATGTCCCGTTTGATGATGTCCTCGCTTACCACACACACACACAGACATTCATTGTTGTCATGATTCGTCTCTTTCCTGAGAGGAATGTAGAATGGAAGGTCGATGACAGGCTCCTCTTCTTGGACACCCTGATCACGGGCTCTGTTGACCACATCTCCTTTTTACAGGAAACCGAAGTCAAGAGAGGTGTCGTTACCTTTCTATTTGTGATCCGCAGAATTTGGACAGGGATATCGATTTCTCACGATCCTTCAGGAAGGTGAGATGGACATATAAAAATTATTATAATAACGATAGTAATGACAATAATAATGATAGTAGCAATAATAATAATGGTCTTAATAGCAATGCTAATGATAATAATAATAGTAATGCTAATAATAATAATAGTAATGTTAATAATAATAATGATAACAATCATCATCATAATCATAAGAATTATGATAATGATAGTAATAACAATACTAACAATATTGATTTCGATAATCATAACAATAACCCGGCGATGCTGATGGAAGCATCTGGATGTGAATGAACCAGAAGGGTAGCTTTGGTGATGGCTGTCTTGACTTGCTGGAAAGTAGATATTGCAGTAGAGGACCAGTAAGTCGGAATTGGACGTGCTTTTCTTTTTCTCTGGGACCAAAGGGCATATGTAGGAATTAAAAAAGGCCAAAGGGCGTGGTAATGGTCGTTTTGTGGATGTCCTCCTAAGCTATAGGGATTTGATGGTACGCCTGCATTAGATCAACCCTGGAGAATATGGTGCAGCCTGAGAGCTCCTGTATGACGTCCTGTACATGCAGCAGAGGGTAATTGTTGGGTATGGTCACGAGGTTGAGGTGTCGCTGATCACGGTCTTTCATTGGGACGAGGTGGAGAGGCGTCGACCAATTACTGTTGGAAGGGCGAATAATACCAAGGGATAGCATTCGCTCGAACTCGGCTTTGGCCGCCTGGAGCCGTTGGGGGGTAAGGCAGCGACATCTCGAGTGTATAGGAGAGGTGTCTTACCTGATGCTGAGGAGACTCGACCATTGAGCACTTGTAGAAGGGACAGAAACTTATGGAGAAGATTGCAGTTGTGTGGGAATCAAGACTCAGTAGTCCAATACTTGAGATGTTATGGATACATAATTAGGGAAGCACGAAAAAACATATACAACTATTTACACTATGTACAATAATGTGACTTTCTTCAAGCATCATTTGAATGTCGCGCCAGCATTACCCATAAGTCTGTGTGAGAGCCAGTCTCTCCCCATTGCCCTCATGTAAACACCTTGCCATGCTTTGTGCAAGAAACCTGCTAGCTAATCCTCATCTTTACTTATCAAATGTATGCATGAGGAACATATATACATGGCACAGTAAATGAAGTTAAGTTTGTGAAGTTTCTACGAACAATAATAGTAAATTAAGTGCACAGCAGTGGCGTCCCTGAATTATTTGGAGAAGAGTGTAGTGACTCCAAGAGCTTCCCCTACCAGCAGTGTGCATTAAAACGGTGTCGAAACTTGTGAGCAGATAACAGTGCTTAGTGAACCTGAGTGAATTTAGTGCTATGTTTGTGTCCCCTGCACCTGGTTTTATTAGGGTATGCCAAATAAAACCAGGTGCAAAATATTATGCAACAATGGCTACCTTGCAAGGGTATTGGTAGTTGAAAGTCGACCCTGAGTCAAAAAACTACCTGTTTCATAACGCTATATGGAAGATATAGATATATTTGGGCTCCCATGGACCTTAAATCTTAAGGTGATGAATTCTGCAGATGTACAGATGAACATTGGATGGTTTCCCTAACTTCATCAATCAAATGGATGACATCTTGGCCAGGGACCAAGACTACATACACCATGTGTATGATATCCTCTTACATTGCAGGAGAAATAACATAATGTTGAATGCAGAAAAATTTACATTTGGGCAGCCATCTGCAAACTTTTGCGGATAAAAAGCTACAGAGGATGGAATCAAGCTGACCCTGAGAAAGTTAGGTCATAGCAGACTTCCCCGCACCCACAGACTTTAAAGATGTGAGGTAATTCATGGGCCTTGTCAACCAGTTGGTTGAGTTCAGCTCAAAAGTGGCCCATATAGCTTATGACCATTACTTAGCCAAAAAAAAAACATTCCAATGGACACCTGAACATGACGCTGCCTTCGCTGATGTAAAATGAGCATTATGCAGCCCACCAATCCTGGCTCATTTCGATCCTGACCGCCCAACGACACTACATACAGATGCATCAAAGAAGTTTGGTTTGAGTTACACACTCATGTAACAATAGGATGACCCAAGTCCTGAAATTTAATTCAATGCGGTAGCCGTCACCTCACAGATGCTGAGAGCAATTATACTATAATAGAAATCGAACTGGCAGCAGCTGAACTGGCAGAACTGGCCCTCCGTAAGTGCAGGTACTATTTGTATGGACTAAATGATTTCGAGATAGTCGTCGATCATAAACCGCTGGTTCCAATAATCGATATCCATACACTGGATTCAATCCAAAATGACCATCTGCTTCAACTGAAAGAGAGGACTTCTAGCTACAGCTTCACGACAACATGGTGTAAGGGCAAAAAAAAAACATGTCGAACCAAATGCTTTGTTTAGAGCACCAGTAAGCATACCAACTGCTGCAGAAAAAAGCTAAGCAAACAGCCAATATATTCAAGCTAATGTATTCGTTACACATTTTAGGACTGCAAGCTACTGATGAAGACCAAATCCTTGAGGATATCCAGTGCCAAGCATTAGAGGACCAATACTACCAAAAGGTCATAGATTTTGTTAACCAGCTAACTCTAGAAATCTGACCATACTGGAAAGTTCGGGAAAACCTAGGCCTCAAAAAGGGCCTCATTTTCAATGGTAGCCACATCTTTATTCTCCAATCTTTACCACACATCACCCTGTCACGCCTCCATGATGCTCACTGTGAGACAGGCATGCTAAACAGATTGGTGGATCAGAATCGAATCAGACATTAAATCCACTGTTGAAGCATGTCACCAATGTCAGACACATAAACTGTCACATCAGAAGGAGCCGAAGATCAACAACGGCCGTCCTGAGATGCCATTCAAGTGTCATTCAAGTGTCAGCAGATTTGTTCTGCTATGCATGCAAATCTTTTCTGTGCTATGCAGACTGCTTCTCTGGATAGGTTGCCATTGGTTACTATGGCTCAAGCACATCAGCAGCTATTAGTGATCTCCTTCGTGATCTCTTTATACTTTATGGAGTACTAAGATGCCTGAGAACTGATGGTAGACTGCAATTTGATTTCCAAACCTTCACAGACTTCATGAAATAGTGGGGTGGGAATCACATAATCACCTCTCCACACTACCATCAAGCCAATGGACATGCAAAGGCCCGTGTAAAAACATTGAAAAATCTGCTCGTGAAGACTGTACCGCATGGAGACCCAAGGAAGAGTGACAACTTCGCCTGTGGAATGTTAGAACCGAGAAATATCCCACAAGAAAATAGTTTGTCACCAGCCCAGATCTTCCTTGGACACCCATCAATATCGATGGTACCCGAACACAAGCGTCCACCCATTTTAAACTGGTAACAAAACTATGAAATGGATGCGACCACAAGAAAGCCTACAACAAAACTGCAAGCCCTCCACCTGTGTTAGAAGTTGGAGACACAGTGCAAGTAACAAAAAGTGGACAGTGACAATCGAAATCATCGAGTGCAGATGGCACCGAAACTACCTCATAAATACACTCTCAGGAAGAGTACTTAAACGAAATCGCCGTTACATACGTCTGATTCCCAAATAAACAATAATTAGAACCTCAAGATCTTAGGTTTCCAGACACTTGATCTTAGAAAAGGGGAGATATGTGGGAATCAAGACTCAGAAGTCCAATACTTGAGATGCTATGGATATGTAATTAGGGAAGCATGAAAAAAAAAATAAATAAATAAGTAAATAACACTATAAACAACTATTCACACAATGTACAATAATGTGACTTTCTTCAAGCATCATTTAAATGTCGCGCCAGCATTACCCATAAGCCTGTGTGTGAGAGCCAGTCTCTCCCCATAGCCCTCATGTAAACCGCTTGCCAAGCTTTGTTCAATAAACCTGCTAGCTAATCCTCATCTTTACTTATCCAATGTATACATAAGGAACACACATATAGCGGTAGGGGTAGTCATCGTGCTGGATCGCCTGGAATCTGGGAACAGCTTTTGTGGCCAATGTTGCCAGAGGAAAATTCGGGGAGGGTTCCGCGTGAAGGTCTACCATGAGGTGAAAATGCTGCAAGAAGTCTGCTCCAAGGATGGGTTGGTGTATATCTGCCATTACAAAAGGCCAATGGAAACACTAGACCTATATCGAGTGTTTAAGAGCGTTGTCAAAAGGTCAGGATGGAAGAGATGCTAGCTGCTTGAGGGTCAGACAGGGAGGGGAGGACCGTTAGTTAGCACACCGTTAGCACTCGGTGTTTCCTGACCATGAGCAATGCAGGACACAATGGTAAGCGCAGTCGCTGAAGGAGCTATGGAAGAAACAGAGCCCCTGCTTCACAGGGTAAAATGCCACATGAGTTGGGACGCAAGGTGGTGGGCGGCGCGGCTAGCGATCATGATGCGAAACCCGCGAGTTCAACTTCCGGAGAATCTACTGTAGAAGGTCCGTAGAGGTGAGTGTGGCATCAGTGGGCTGGGAGGAAGCGGAGGCAATCAATGGATGGGAAGAAGAGGTTGCCGGTGCGATTGCTGGAGCCAGAGAAGGCGTAGGGGCGGCAGGCATCATTTCCGTGAGGCTATCGGCAATACTGGCAACCTGGTCAAGGGGTAGAAATTTGGTGACAAGTAAATGTGCACACACTGTGGGAGGTATCTCATTGAGTAAAAGTTGTCGAAGGAAAGATGATGAGACCCAATACTGTGCACTGGAGGAGGGACTGAATGTGTCGTAGGAGTTGGGATGGTGTGCGGCCGTGCAGCCCTTCTGAGGTGTTGAGAGACTGGATCTGCATGGCATCTTGGTTGGCAACGTGGCTCAAGAAGGCCGAGAATGATGTCTTGTAGAAGCTCAGCTGTATTTGACGGTGGAACTGTATATGCGACGGTCGTCGAAATCAGCCTCTACCTGGGCCAACCAAAGATGTGGGTTAGAGGGGTTGTAGGGAGGGAGGCTGAAGCTGGTATCCATGATTCAAAGCTCTGTCACTCGCGGGTCATCAAAGTGTTCTGCCATCTTTTCCCAGCACAGGATCTCTTAAGCCACGAAGTCAGTCAGGCGTGTCTGACGTTCTGATCCGGCCAATCAGGGCCGAGCGCGGTGATGTAGGAGCTGCGGAGAAAACTGATGCTACATATATATATATATATATATATCCCCCGCAATAAGGAACCGCCTTGTCGTGGCGCAGGGGCTTGAACTCCTTCCTCGGAAGAGCCCATTCTAGAATTGGCCAGTCTCTCCCTCCCGTTGAGGTGGCCTTCTAGTGGTTGATTCTCCGAGGAAGGACGACTAAGCGTTCCTAAATGCTGATCTAGTAGGTGGGATCACACCCTCCCTGGTCCTCCCCCTAGGGGGGTACACACCTGCCCACGTGTTTGCCGTGCATGGGAGACAGGAGTCCTGGAGGTTGAGCAATGCCGTGTATGAGTACGCCCTGCGGCTAGCAACACACCTCTTTGGTCCTTTATTCCAGCAAGATGGGTGGTCTGATCTTGGCTCTCTTTTGAGCTAGGCTAGGGTCAAGCAGCTCCTGTCTTGCAGGCGATCGCATGTATTTGCGAATGCCATCAATGCGAGGCAGGGGTTGCGTATATCCTCCCACCACCCCTGTGGCTTCTGAGCATGGTCTCAGTGCACAGCTTCCCTTTGTTTGAATTGAACGCTTTACTATATGGCATCTTACAATAAAAAAAACCCTGACTGACTCCCACGTTGACGAACCTGGAACGAAGATGACCACCTAGGTGGTCACCTAGGACCTTTTAAGGTCCTAGGTGACAAAAGTCGAAAGTTGGGAAAGGCTCTGGCGTCGGTTCAGAGAAAGCCTGCCCAAGAGCCTCGGGCTGGACCCTCCAAACCAGCCCTTGGCACTGACAAGTCTCTGGCGTCGGCTCAGAAGACGAGTCAAACCAAAAATGGAAGCCAGACAGGACCCTCCAACCCTGCTGGCCCCACTGCCAAAATTCCGGCATTAAGCGTCCTCGGCCGGCTACAGACTCGGAGGGCGAGTCTGTAGCCCCAAGTCGGTTCCCCCAGTTTAGGGTTCCCCCTAAACCGGAAGGATTCGACAACGCTTATCAGATGGTACGGGCTCTGGAAACCCAGAGCCCTGACTTCTGATGAGAGGAAGTCCAAGATGGTGCTTCTTGGCTTCCCTCAGATGTATGACCTTGAGGTCATCACCGCACATCCCAAGGTGGTGGGAGCTTCCCGACTTTCCAAAGGGAAGCACCCAACCAGGCAAGTCCTGGTACCTTGAAGGGAGCCCCAGTTGCGTCCTTGGACTTTGGGAATTGGGGCTCCTACAACCTCAGGACGTATGTCCCTGACCCACTCCGTTGCTTCACGTGTCAGAAGTACGGACACCACCAGGCCACTTGCTCTGCAAAGCCGAAGTGTGGTGTCTGTAGTCAGGCACACAGCACGGAGGTGTGCCTCAAAGCACACAAAGACGGCAAGCGGGACACTACTGCCAATGTTCCAACTGCCACAAAAAGCACCGCCCAAAACAAAACCACCACCGGACACCTCCAACACAAAGGAGTTTCCGGCCCTGGTGGGTGTTCCAAGATGGAAACAGACCCGGAAGGGGTCTGGGAACACTCCAAAGGCCAACCCAAGAGCGGAGAGTCAAACTCTGTTTACAGAGAATGACTTGACGCTCCTGCTGACGGCAGTTGTCACAGCAGTTGCGTCAGCATTGGGAAGGACCACTGAAGAGACGGAGAAGGCAGAGACCGTTTATGTCGACGTCATTGACGACGCAGACTTAATGGACTCAGATTAGCACAATGGCTCCTAATCTAAGCATACTGCAGTGGTAAATCAACAGCTTTTCCCGGAGGAATGCCCTTCTCCACGCGATCGTGCGATCTCGGAACATTGACATTGTCATGCTCCAGGAGACTCTAACAGGAGACACTGTTCGCTTTTCAGGATATCATCCCTTTGTGTTGCCCTCTATTGAAGGCACCAGAGGTTTGATTACCCTTGTGAAGTCGAATATTCCCTGCTCCCTGATTGCCGATCCTGTGCAGTGTGGAGAAGGTGTTGAACTCCTAGCAGTTGAGATCCATATGGCTGGGGGTCCTCTCAAGCTGTACAAACTGTACAGTAGGCCAACCTATTGCCCCGAGATTGCTCTTCTCAACAACCAAGAGCCTACGCACATTGGCGTGGGGGTCCTTGACCTTACCTTTGTCACTGCGGCCCTGGTCGAGAGAATTCGATGGTCTGTGGACAACACTGCCACGAGCGATCACTATGGGATAGTCACCACCATCTTGGATGCTGGCCCGGCCCCTGTGCCCCAGCACAATCCTCGATGGAAGGTGGACAGGGCCAACTGGAAAGCTTTCCAGGAGGCCCTGGCCAGGTACCTCAGAACCAGTGAATTCTCACATAATGATAATGTGGATACACTTGAGGCAAGACTAGTTAATGCCATAGACGAGGCAGCTTCAGAGACCATTCCCAAAACTCGTCCGTGGTCCAGGTGTTTTAAAGACGCCTGGTACTACAATGATGAGATTAAGGAGGTCAACCACAGAATTAATATGTGTAGAAGACACTTCTGCAGACAGAGAACCCCTGAGAACGACGCTCTTTTGAGAGAGGCTCTCAGGGATGCTCAGGAAACTGCTTAGAGGGTAAAGCAGGAAAAGTGGCTGGAGTGGTGTGAGTCCTTTGGCCACTTGCTTGCTTGCTTGTTGGATTTATTGGCTATCAACCAGCGGCACAAGCCAAGGTTATTAGGCCAATGATTCCATTTAATTTTATCAATCTATATAAGGTCATAAAGTTTTGTCTCCTTTAGAAAAGTGATTACTTTATTTATTATTTTTTCATTGTCTGATATTATATTGTTTATATTTAAATCAATATTTTTTATTTGAAAATAATTTATTATGTTTTGCCTTTTATTGAGGTATTTTTGGCAAAATATCATGATATGTGCCACTGTTAGGTGTGTATTGCAGTGGTCACACTGTGGAGGGAAATTTTTTTCAATGTAGGGAGTGAGGTGGGTAAGTCTTGTGGCATTGACCCTCAGTCGGGCCAACACCACCTCCTCCCTTCTGTTTCTTCTGTAGGCTGTGTCCCACATTTCAATTTTTTCTTTGTTCTTGTTATGTAATGTAAGGTCGGTCCACTCACTCTGCCACAGGAGATGGATTTTTGCTTTTATAAAAGAGACAAAACACCTGAGATCTGTGCGGACAATACCAGGCTCCAGATCACCAGTCGACCCGGCTAGTTTGTCAGCCTGTTCATTTCCATGGATACCCGAATGTCCAGGTACCCATATCAGTTTGATTGATTTATTGGCACTATGCAATTTACGAATGATATTACCCTGTATTTCATTATAGGTGGTTTCTAGTGATTTAATGGCTTTAATTGAACTTAACGAGTCTGAAAAAATGACTTTTATCGTGGGTCGTCGATAAGGCAAAATCAAAAGCTTTATCAATTGCAAATAATTCGGCAAGAAAGATCGATGTATGATTCGGCAATCGAAATCTCAACTGACATTCAGTCGACCATACACCCGCACCCACACACTCGTCTGTCTTGGACCCGTCGGTATATAAATGAAAAAAGGAAAGATGTTTAATTAGGATCTCTCTGAACCTCTGGCGTACCTCCACCTCCGACACCGTGACTTTGGCTGATGGTAGCCAGTCTACAAAGGTAGAAAAATTGGGTGTCTCCCACGGTGCTATATTTGACTGAACCAGGGTATCGATGGTAGAGAGATCTATACCGACTTTATCTGTGAGGTCATGGAGTCTATTGCACAGCGGCTTCCCGCCGCGGTGCTGTGGCCCTACCTGCCAGCGCAAAACATCCCTGTTGGGATGCTGGGGCTGCCTGGCTATCTTGGCGGCATAAGTCAGCGCAAGCTGGCCGCGTCTAAGACGGAGGGGAGGTACTCCCGACTCTACCTCTAGGCGCTCGGTGCGAGTGCACATAAGGGCTCCAAGACAGACGCGTAAACACGCATTCTGTACTACATTCAAACCTTTCAGAGTTGAGCTCGTTGCCGAGCCATACATGATTGACCCATAATCTACTTTAGATCTAATCAGGGATTTATATAACATCAGTAAAGACTTTCTATCAGCTCCCCATTTGTGTCCAGAAATGCACTTTAATAAATTGAGTGCTTTTTGACATTTATTCTTTAACTGACCAATGTGGTCTTTCCAATTTAATCTACTATCAAAAAGTAGACCAAGAAATCTAGAGTTGTCTAGAGTTAGCCTGATGTTGGGCTTTCTCCTATGTGTAAAGACCACGCCAATACTCTTTCTTATGGAAAACTTAAAACCCCACTGGAGGCCCCAGTTATGAATCTTATCCAGTGCCAATTGGATCTGATTTGCCGAGAACTCTGCATTATTGCTGGAGTGCCATAATGCACAATCATCGGCGTACAGTGAGTATTTAAGATTCCGAGGAGGAGATGGTAAAATGTCGTTTATCATACATAGAAATAATGTTGGTGACAAGACACTTCCTTGTGGGACCCCGTTTGCCTGGACAAAAATGTCCGAGAAAGTGACATTGTCGGAAAATAATTTGACAGAAAAAGTTCTGTCAGAAATGAAATTTTGGATAAAACAAGGCAAGTTTCCACGTAATCCGAAAGCATAAAGTTTTCTGAGTAGGCCATGTCGCCAAGTCATGTCGTAGGCTTTTTCTATGTCTAAAAATACTGAAATCAAAAAAATGCTTTTTGGCAAATGCCTCATGAATATGACTTTCCAGTTTTACCAGCTGATCGAGAGTTTGGCGTCCCTTTCGGAAGCCGCACTGCTCGTCAACTAGTAAATTCCTGGTATTTAAAAATTGCAATAGCCTACTATTAACAATTCTTTCCATGACCTTGCATAAGCAACTTGTCAACGCAATTGGGCGGTAAGAGATGGCGGATCTGGGATTTCCCCCTCCTTTCAATATGGGAATGATGTGGGCGAAGTGCCATGAATTTGGAAAAGTCTGGCTTTTCCAAATATCATTGTACACTTCTAGCAACTTAATCATGTCATCATGATTAAGATGCTTTATCATCTCATATCGAATCTCATCGGGGCCTGGGGATGTTCCTCTACAGGCTTCTAGGGCTCGGACAAGCTCATTCATTGTTAGGTCTTTATTGTAATCAAAGTTATCTCCTGTGACAAAGTGAATTGGTTGCAGCTCGGCTGCTTCCTTGTTGGTCAGGAATGCAGGATTGTAATTTTCCGAGCTGCTTGTATAAGAGAACTGCCTGGCGATTGTGTTAGCAATGTCTCTAGGTGAATCATAATTATTTCCCTCATGGATGATGTTTCTGATTTTTATTGATACTTTTTTCTATTTATTCTATTGACTGTGGACCAAACCTCTGATAACTTGGTGTTACTGTTAATTGTAGAGACAAAGCTTCGCCAGGAGTCTCTTTTGGCTTGTCTGATTGTTCTACGAGCCCTAGCTCTCGCTTGTTTGTAATTGCGAAAGTTCTCGTTTGTAATGTTATTATGGAAAAGTCTGTAGGCCCTATTTCGTTCACATAGCGCCCTGCGGCAATCTGGTGTCCACCATGGAACTCTATGCTTAACGCTATCTGTCGAAGTCTTAGGGATGGTTGCCATTGCTGCATTTATAATACAATTTTGAACATTGTTTACTTTATCATCAATGGTTTCTCCAACAACTTCGAGCTTGACGCTCCTTGTGAAGGCGACCCAATCTGCTCTTTTTACGTTAAATTTGGGTGCTGAAGGCGTCCTCGTGGTGTCGCATGAATATTTAATACAAATAGGAAGGTGATCGCTTCCCAACGAGTCGTCAATGGTGTGCCACAGGCACTTGGCTGCTAGTGTTGAAGAGACCAGTGATAGGTCAATGAAGCTCAAATTACCGGTATTATCGTCTATTCGCGTTGGTCTACCATCATTTAGAAGAACCAGATCAGAGTCGTTGATCAACTTAACTACTTGCTCACCTCAACCATTCACCCGAAGGGAACCCCATGATGTATGACGAGCATTAAAATCACCTAGAATTAATTTATTGTTTGGCAGACTGTCCTGAATAGCAAAAAGCTCATCATAGATCAGCATTTTATCTGGTGGACAATAAACTGAGCATATAGTCAGATACGTGTTATTGAATTTTACTTTGCATGCGACGTGTTCCAAAGTAGAATTAATCGTTACTTCAATGAAAGGGAGATTCTGGTGGATGTACATGGCGACTCTGCCTCCACCCCTTCCCTCTCGGTCTTTTCTACAAAGATGGTAGTTTCTTAGCGATACGACCTCGTCAGAGACTTGGTCGTTTAAATGGCTTTCTTGTAGAACGATAATATTGGGAGCATAGGACGAGGCTAATAATCTAAGGGAATTTAATTTTGATCTAAGACTTCGACAGTTCCATTGTATAATGGTATACGCATGGATTACGTTTTATGGGGTTTGGAAGTGCCTTGTCCGGCGGTTTTTATTTTCTTTTTTTGGGAGGGAGGCGCCTCCTCCTCTCCCTCGCTTCCCGAGGGCCTCTCTCGGGAATTTTTGGAGACAGTAGCCTCCATGGCCTGCTCCCCTCCACTAGAGAGACGCCCGGCGGAAGATGATCTGCTCTTACGAGCAGAACTACCACCAGACGAAGTTCTAGTAGGGGTCGCCTGGACTAAGAGGTGTGATCCAGATTGTGATTTGGTATCATCCTCCTTATGATGCTTTTTTTGCTGGGTTGATTCAGCAATTTCTTTTATCGTTTTATTTAATTCTTTAATTTGATTCATTAATTCCTTAACAGTTTCCTTCAATTCAGAAATTTCCTGGTCCTTAGCTGCGAGCTGCTGACTAATACTGCTTGCATTGGAAACGTTGTTAGTTACTGCTGAGGCGTAAGAAGTATTGGGTTTGCTTGTCAAACCTTCAACCTTCTTCTTGGCCTCACGGTAGCTAACATCGTGTTCTCTCATGTATGCCAATGTCTCAGTCTCCGTCTTCAGGCTGCTGCATTCAGCAGAGCCTGACTGATGGGGACCTCCACAGTTAGCACACTTGAGTGTCTTTTCCTTGCATGTAGTAGTATCATGAGCTCCAGCACATTTACCGCACATAAATTTATCTGTATCTTTATCATTGCATCGTAATGAGGTGTGTCCAAATTTTTGGCATCTATTACAACGCATTGGTTTTTGGATATAGGGTCGAACTTGAACGATCTCATACCCAACTTTAACAGTACTTGGAATTTTATTTGAAGAAAAAGTCAAGAAACACAATCCGGTTTTTACTCGCACATCTCCATCTTTCTTAGCCATACGTCTACTACGCTCTGGTCTTTCATGGCCTCAAGAATTTCACTTTCTTCCATTGTCCTAAAATCCCTGTGAAAGATTACTCCCTTACAGGTATTTGGGCCAACAGGAATAGTTACTTTAACTTGAAGGTCATGAATTTGTGTCAGTTTAAGCAAATTCTTAACCTGAGATTTAAATTGCACTTTTACAAGGAGGCTGCCATCTCGCAATTTTCGGACAAAATCAAACCCGCCTTCCACTTGACCATCAAGGACCTTCTTAATGATAAAGGGGTTGACATTCTGCAGGGATTGATTTTCTTTCACGCATCGTATGTTCAAGCACCTTGCGTTCTCTGGAGGGATATCAATATGTCTTCTGGGTCGGTCATTGGTCGGGGTTCCTATAGTGGTCAAATTAGTCATAGAAAGTTTTGGAGTCGCCCCTCCTCCTTGGGGAGGAGGAAGGGTAGCCGGGGGATCAATCATACAAGGGTGTCGGACCAGGTCCGATCCCTGGGCCAAAGCCCGTTGTCCTGAGAGGACTACCTTTCCCTTAACTATTGTATATCAACCTAATCCCAATAGCTAAGAGAGGATAAAAAAACAAGTCTTTCGTTACACGTCCTCGCCCCGCCCTAGTGGAAGCCTGGCTGCTTTCTCCAGTACCAACTAAGGGATCGGAGTTGGTGTGTAAGGCACCTTCTTACCGCCGAACCTGCCTAATGCGAGGGACGGCAAGTCAATGCCCACCCCCCAAGCGAATACAGGAGCTCACAAGGAGACTCCCATAGGCTCAGGAAAGTCACACCAGAAAAATGGAAAAAATTCAGGGGGAGAAAAAAGTTGCGCCCAAAGGACGCCCCAGACTACTGGGCCTCCCTACCCAGGGGTCACAGCCCGTAAGGGCTACCCTGCGGTAGAAGAGAGCTGCGGGTCTGGGGGCTGACTACTCTACTGTAGTCTCGTGTCACCTTCAAAATCAAAGCACTGAAGGTGCAGGCAAAGCACTAAAAGTGCTGTGTGTTTACTCTACTTAGATTTACTTTACTTCAAACACAGAAACAACAATGTCCAGCAAGACTAGAGGCCCCGGAAACCAGGGTAGCTCTGGTGTCACAAGACTTAAATATTGTTGCTGCTGGGTTTTTCACCGAGGTGTTGTCAGGGCAAAGTTTCATTCACGAGTGTGTTTGGCCACCAAACCTCCCTTACAGAGCTGTAGAACCGCATCAGACGGGCCACAAATCGCTCAGCCCCCAGAAAGACCCACCATGACCCACGGTCGGAGGCAGAGAGACTGGCACTCGAGTTTTCTGCTAGAACAAGTAGCGCCGGTCTACCAGCAGAGTTGAGGGCATGCCAAGAAGAACTGCTTCCAGGCAGGCATGCCCTCATCAGAGAAAAGGCGGTCGAGCCTGATGATGCCGATGCCATGTTCTCTCTGAGGGAACTAAGGCGGACATATAAGACCAGTTCGCGGTCAGCCCCAGGTTGTGATGGGATCTCCTACCCCATCATTTCTCACCTAGGACTTGAAGGTGAGTTTACACAGTCCTGGGAGACTTCCTCACTACCACAGTGCTGGAAGAGGGCTGACATAGTTCCCATCCCTAAACCAAAGGAGCCGGGTTGGTACCGCCCCATCTCTCTACTCAGCTGTCTGGGAAAAACGGCAGAGAGAATGGTACTGAACCGGCTCCAATGGAAGCTGGGACCTCCACATGAACACTTACATAAGCTCACAAGGGGAAAGAGCACTGCTCACAGTATAGCCACCTTACTGAACACTGTCAGCAACACCAGATCTGTCATTGTTTTCCTGGACCTGAAGAAGGCCTTTGAACTGGCGAGCCCACTCGCTATTCAAGAAGTCCTGATCCGCAAAGGAATCAAGGGCAGACTGCTTGCCTGGATTGGTGACTATTTTCGGGACAGAACTGCCAGAGTGAAGTTCCAAGGTCACCTTTCCAGGCATTTACCCCTGGAAAATGGCACTCCGCAAGGGGGGGTCCTCAGCCCAGCTCTGTTTAACACCCTCATGTTAAGCATCCTCGACAATCCACTCCCAGCGGGGTGCAAGATCATCTCATATGCAGATGATCTGGCAATTATCTCCGTTGGGAGGCAGAATGAGAACTTAGTCAGAAAGACCCAGCGTTGTCTGGATCTAATGTCTGAGGAATGCCGATGAGTCGGGCTTAAGATCTCAGCAGCTAAATCGAAGGCAATGGTGCTGAAACAGGATGTCTGAGACCAAAGGCTGCTAGTCCAAGGGTTAGAGCTAGAGTGGGTTCATGTCTTCCAATACCTGGGTGTATGGGTTGACAGTAACCTTACTTTCCGCTCGGAGGTTCAATACCTCCTAGAACGGACTAAGGCAAGACTCTCTGTCATGAGAGCTCTGTCAGGGCGGCGCTTAGGGGCTGGGCACCGTGTACTAAGATCCTTCTATGTGCACGCTGTCCGTCCCATCGTGGACTACACCTCCGTCGCCCTGATTACGGTCAAGCCTGGACTAAGGAAAAGGCTTGACGTCATGCAAAACAATGCCGCCAGGATCATTCTGGGTGCTCCTATATGGGCTAAGGTTGCCAACCTCCTCTTGGAGGCCAACCTTTTCCCTCTGGACATCCAGATCGATCAGATGGCGGCTCAGTTTCTTGCCAAAGTCCTACAGTCCCCACCGGACTCGCAGCTAAGACAAAAGGTGCAGCGTCGGCTTGCACAGAACCATGAACTCTGTGCCAACAACTGGCTGTCTCATACAGCCAAGGTGTTGATACGCTTTGAGCTCAAGGAGACACTGTTGGTTAAAGGCATGGACCTCCCCCACCCTGACTATGCCACAGCCCCG
>NW_028234408.1:28980187-28985187 GCF_977035675.1 Penaeus japonicus
GGGCGAGACAGCCGAAATCACCGAGAGTAAAGGTCAAGATAGTGACAAGTCTGATGATTAAATCACTGTCATTGAGAAAATCACGAAGGAGTTATCAGACTCTGAAATGGCTCATGTTACCCACAATAGGACATCTGGCACTGAGACGGATTATATTGATATAACTGACTCAGAAACGCCCATCCTCATACAATCGCATGATCTAGGAACATTTATATTGCCATGCTCCAGGAGACTGTAACAAGGGAGACTATGAAAGTGAGAGTGACTATCCCTTATTCTATGACAGCCGATCCATTGTGGAGAAGGCGTCGAATTTCTTGTTGAGATCCACCTGACTAGAAGCCCTCTCAACCTGTACAATGTGTATAGCAGGCCAGGTTGTAGCTTAGATATTAGCAAGGTCTATGCAACTGCAGCACATGACTGTATTTTCACAGGGCAAGACTTCAGTGGTAACATTTCTGTTTTGCCTTCCAACTGAAGACCTAATACAGCAGACTACCATACAGCCAAGGTGCTTGAATCATGCCCCGAAATCGCTCTTCTCAACAACCGAGAACCTTCACATGTTGGCAGTGGGGTCCTAGACCTCACCTTTGCCACAGCGACTCTGGTTGAGGGAATAAGATGATCAGCGGACGAGACTGCCAAGAGTGATCACTATGAGATAGTTACCACCATCGTAGATACAGGCCCGGAACCTATGCCGTAGCACCACAATCCTAAATAGGAGGTCAAGGTCAAATGGAGAACCTTCCAGGAGGGCCTGGACCAGTGTCAATGATACAATGATTTCTCACTTGCTGACAATGAGGATACACTTGAAGCAATACTGGTAAATGTCACAGATGAGGGAGCCTCATAGACAATATCTAAATCTCGTCTGTGGATCCGTGGTCCAAAAATTCTAAAGATGTTTGGTAATACAATGCTGAGATAAGGGAGGTTAATTGTAGAGTCAATATGTGCAGGAAACATATCCACAGACATCCTGAGAACTCTCTTCTGAATAAGGTTGTCAGATATGCTCAGGAAACTGTTAAGAGGAAAAGAAGGAAAAATGGCTGGAGTTGGTCCTGTGGCCACCAAACCACCCTAACAAAGTGTGGCATTGAGTCAGACGGCCACAAATCGCATAGAACCCAGACACACCTATCATGATCCTCAACCTGTAGCAGATAAACTGGCACTTGAGTTCTCTGCTCGGACAGGTAACGTCGGTCTACCAGCAGAGTCAAGGTCATGTCCATAGAGAATTCCAGGTAGGCTTGCCCTAATCAGAGATGAGGCGGTCGAACTGATGCACCTGATGCCATGTTCTCTTTGAGAGAATTAAGGAGAATATATAAGATCAGTTTTCGGTCAGCCCCAGGTTGTAATGAGATCTGCCCTATCATTTCCCACCTGGGACTTGCTTTACTGCATTTTAACAATAGGTCGTGGGAGACTTCCATGCTACCATAGTGCTGACATAGTTCCTATCCCAAAACCAAAGTAGCTGGAAACTCTCCTGAGCACTGTCGGCAAGACCTCCTTTGTCGTTGTATACCTGGATATGGAGAAGGATTTTGAGCTAGCGAGTCCACTTCCTTCAGAATGGCACTCCACAAGGGTGAGGTATTTCCTTAGCCCTGCATTCTTTAACACTCTAATGATAAGCATCTTCAACATCCCACTCCCAGAGGGATCCAAGATCATTTCTTATGCAGATGACCTTGTAATCATCTCTGCTGGGAATGTAATAATGTAACAAGGTCGAGCTATCTCAACAGCCAAATCAAAGACAATGACTCAGAGATTTAACGTCCAGAATGCAAGGCTGCAAGACCAGGGGCTAGACCTAGAGTGGGTTCGCATCTTCCAATACTTTGAGATATGGGTTGACCTGAGATAGAATACCCAATACCATTCGCCTCTGAGGTGGAGAAGAACTTTGCAAAAATCAATAGCATATGTAAGGCACTGTTATTATATATCATGTGACCTAAGATACTGATTATGCTTTACTATATATTTCATTGTTATATGCTAGTATTCAATCTTGACCTGACACTTCCTGCTTCCTGTGTCTACTTCTGTCTTAACTATACAGCTGCCACTGGCAGCTGTGTTTGCTAGTGGAAGCCCTGGGGCGTAGAAAGTAGCCCAATAGGCGTACATAAGCCAGAAAGACAGAAGAAGCAGTCAGATCAGAGAGGGACACAGACAGGCAGAGCGAACAGCTCTGACCTCCGGGTCTCGGCTGAAGGCAGGTGTGTTAACATTCCACCAATAAAGGCCATGGCACGTGAATGTGTCTTTTCCCACCGGTTTACAACGGGCGTAGCTAACTGGTTACAACTGCTGGCAGCTAGCAGGCGACAACTGGCGACAACTGGTGGGTCCTGCGTTTTGCTCCCTGTCTCCTTGTATCATCTCGAAGTTCTTTTCACTTGCCTTTAAGCGGAGAACGACCAGAATATTTTGAAGTTCTGTTTATTATGAATATAATTCTGAGAATAAGATATTTTCATACGATTTGTATTGTCACTTTGCTCACACTTGTCTACACGAGCCGATCTCTCTCTCTCTCTCTCTCTCTCTCTCTCTCTCTCTCTCTCTCTCTCTCTCTCTCTCTCTCTCTCTCTCTCTCTCTCTCTCTCTCTCTCTCTCTCTCTCTCTCTCTCTCTCTCTCTCTCTCTCCCGCTTGTGACGTGACCATGTGAAAAGGCGGGGTCGATGTTTTCACTTCCCTTTTCTTGCAATACAATTCTACAACTCTCTTTCTCTCTCTCTCTCTCTCTCTCTCTCTATATATATATATATATATATATATATATATATATGTGTGTGTGTGTGTGTGTGTGTGTGTGTGTGTGTGTGTGTGTATTTTGGAGAAATTTATTTGCCGTTACTCTCCAAAATATTTGTTTTGAAAGTGAACCTTTGAAAGATTTTTCATGTCCGATTACGATTATCGAAGGGAAGCCGAAATTGTTTTTAAACCATAGAAATTCTTATTAGCTTTTAATTTCATTCCAAATCAGTACTGGCGATCAGTGTTACCAGATTCTTATCAATCAATTAGACTGTCGTTGAAGTACTCCTATTATTTGTACTTTAATTTTCTCATCGACAAGTGCTATTCCTATTCGTATTTTTCTGTATCTCTGTAGAACTTGCACATATTACTTAGTTTCAATTCCTCTTCTTGATGTTTTCTTGGCAGTTGCAAAGTGTAATTGTTATTTGTTGTTCAAGTATCCATGCAAGACGCATGTCGCTTAACGAACCGTGCAAGATACACGCATATTGTTCAGGAAGCTATGCAAAACGCATGTCGCTTAGCGAATCGTGTAAGATGCACACATGTTGTTCAAGTATCCATGCAAGACGCATATCGTTTAAAGAAGCCATGCAATACACATGCATGTTGCTCAGGGAGCCATGCAAGACACGTCGCTTAGGAAGCCGTGCAGCACGCACGCATGTTGCTCAGGGAGCCATGCAAGACACATGTCGCTTAAGGAGCCGTGCAAGGCGCTCGCAAGTTCTTTCTTTCTTTCCCTCCTCCTGCAGTCGAGAATCCTCATTGAGCCGTGCAAGGCGCACGTGCCTTGTTTATTCCCGCCGCCTGCAGTCGAGAATCCTCATTGAGCCGTGCAAGGCGCACGTGCCTTGTTTATTCCCGCCGCCTGCAGTCGAGAATCCTCATTGAGCCATGCAAGGCGCACGTGTCTTGTTTATTCACGCCGCCTGCAGTCGAGAATCCTCATTGAGCCATGCAAGGCGCACGTGTCTTGTTTATTCCTGCCGCCTGCAGTCGAGAATCCTCATTGAGCCATGCGAGGCGCACGTGTCTTGTTTATTCCCGCCGCCTGCAGTCGAGAATCCTCATTGAGCCGTGCAAGGCGCACGTGTCTTGTTTATTCACGCCGCCTGCAGTCGAGAATCCTCATTGAGCCGTGCAAGGCGCACGTGTCTTGTTTATTCACGCCGCCTGCAGTCGAGAATCCTCATTGAGCCGTGCAAGGCGCACGTGTCTTGTTTATTCACGCCGCCTGCAGTCGAGAATCCTCATTGAGCCGTGCAAGGCGCACGTGTCTTGTTTATTCACGCCGCCTGCAGTCGAGAATCCTCATTGAGCCGTGCAAGGCGCACGTGTCTTGTTTATTCCCGCCGCCTGCAGTCGAGAATCCTCATTGAGCCGTGCAAGGCGCACGTGTCTTGTTTATTCCCGCCGCCTGCAGTCGAGAATCCTCATTGAGCCGTGCAAGGCGCACGTGTCTTGTTTATTCACGCCGCCTGCAGTCGAGAATCCTCATTGAGCCGTGCAAGGCGCACGTGCCTTGTTTATTCCCTTAAGCTGGTGGATTACAACTGCTGGCAGTTGGTGGGTTACAACTGCTGGCAGTTGGTGGGTTACAACTGCTGGCAGCTGGTGGGTTACAACTGCTGGCAGTTGGTGGGTTACAACTGCTGGCAGCTGGTGGGTTACAACTGCTGGCAGTTGGTGGGTTACAACTGCTGGCAGTTGGTGGGTTACAACTGCTGGCAGCTGGTGGGTTACAACTGCTGGCAGTTGGTGGGTTACAACTGCTGGCAGTTGGTGGGTTACAACTGCTGGCAGTTGGTGGGTTACAACTGCTGGCAGCTGGTGGGTTACAACTGCTGGCAGCTGGTGGGTTACAACTGCTGGCCGTTGGTGGGTTACAACTGCTGGCCGTTGGTGGGTTACAACTGCTGGCCGTTGGTGGGTTACAACTGCTGGCAGTTGGTGGGTTACAACTGCTGGCAGTTGGTGGGTTACAACTGCTGGCAGCTGCAGGGTTACAACTGCTGGCAGTTGGTGGGTTACAACTGCTGGCAGTTGGTGGGTTACAACTGCTGGCAGTTGGTGGGTTACAACTGCTGGCAGTTGGTGGGTTACAACTGCTGGCAGTTGGTGGGTTACAACTGCTGGCAGTTGGTGGGTTACAACTGCTGGCAGTTGGTGGGTTACAACTGCTGGCAGTTGG
>NW_028234408.1:28997687-29005187 GCF_977035675.1 Penaeus japonicus
ATTAGAAAATGATGTCTTTGATTTCAACAATTTCTGAAAGAGTTAAAATATTTGTGCTGGATGACATAAAAGTGCCTATGAGGAGAAATTTTGCTGAGGGGCCAGCTGACAGGAGGAATGTGCCAACATGGTTAAATCTATATTTCTTATTTTTTCAGAGTTCTCTGTTATTGTTTTTTATCACAACCACACTAAGAGTAAGAGTTACAATTAATGACTAGTGATGGAAATTACCATTATAATTACTATAATTACTGCTTTAGAATCACACACACAAGAGGGCACTCCTCTCTCCTTGCACCATCCAGAAAGAGATCAGTTCAGTTCAAACAGATTTGCGAAGACGTCGCTTCACCCGGGCTATATGCACAAGGCGGCCCGGCCTCTGCAAGCTATGAATGCTGACTCATCTTATCTAATCTTATCTGATCATCATCGCTGAATTCAATTTAGCTCAGTTCAGAGAGATTTTGCGAAGATGTCGTTTCGCCCGGGTTGTGTGGATGGGGTAGCCCAGTCTCTATTGGCTATAAGTGCTGACTCATCTGATCATCATAACTGAACTCTTACCGTGGCGGTTGGATTGCCTGTAGACGCTCCAGTTGCCAGGGGGCAAGTGACAGGCATAGCCGTCCAGAAAGAAAGGAGGGTATATAAGCAGAACAAGAAGAGAGAAGTGAACCAGACTATGTGCAGCAACTGACCATGTCAGTATGGCTACTTTGCACTGTGGCATTCACAGCACAAGTTGCCTTCCTCTTTCCCATCTCGTTATTTTTTGTTAGGTATGGATATATTTTTCATATTTGTTTATGAAAGTACAAAAATAAAAAAATAAGAAGTTGCTATTTGTCCTCCATAAAACTGTAATACTTCAAACAAACTAAGTGTAAAGAACATGATGAGCTGAAATGGACTCTATATAACAATTTTAGTTGATTACACTATTGAGAAAGCTTTGCAAATGGAACATATAAGCTTTATAATATAGTAGAACAGAAAAGAATGACAAACACAAGAAAGACTCTAACTCAATGACAGAGAGCACGAGAGGTCTCAATGTGGCATATGCTGCTCTGCTGTTCTGAAATGAAACCCATCACATGAAGCACTAGTGCCTATCCTGGGGCCAAAACAAGCAAATCAATCATACCTTCCTCTTTAAAATGCTAATGGCTTAAAATCACTAAAAAAATTATGCTCCCAATGTTTATCAGTATAATATGAAGAGCAGGTCCAGTTATAAACTGTGAACACACTTAGTGTATAAATGGATAGCAATACAAGCATTGTCTATGAATCACTAAGTTTCTCTGCTTCTTCTTCACCTTTCTAACCCATTCACGCCAGATGACGTCCTATCACATAAGAAAATATCCCCAGTTCCGGGTGACGTCCTGAAACGTCAAGTATTTTCTCGCTGAGTTTTGAGCGGGGCAGGTGTGACGTATTGGAATGTCAGCTACATTGTTCTTAGATATAATTATTTTCCATAATTTCTTAGTCTCTATCACTTTGGTTTAGGTCTTTGAATGTCACAAAATGTGATATAATGTAAAAAAGAAAAAAATAATAATCACAGAACTACTTAATATTGATGGTAACTTATGCTTTTGATCGGTTGATTAAAAAGATCTGAGTTGAAAAACTATTGTAAACTCAAATGTGATTGGCAAAGAAATCTAATAGGATAATTTATCAACTACCGGTGATGTCACTTCATGTCATGTCAAGACATATATGTACATACTCATATATAAATATATGATTATTCATATTATTCTTTTCGTTTTTGAAAAAAAAAAAGTATAAAACATATTTTTTGAAACCTCACTAGAAGGATGCTTCAACTTCCCCTTGGTTTTATCACATAGAAGTAAAAAATGTAGTCACTGTTCATTAAAATAACTCTAGAAAAGCATTGCTGTAAGATGTTTTTCATATAAAATACCTCCTCTGAACACGGCAATATTTTTATATGCCTTTACATTGTAGACACAATCATGTAAACCACAAGAATATGGTCGATGAAAAATGCTCTGATAGGTTCAGCGCAGCCTCGCACAACAAGAAAACACCCCAGAGCGAAGCGTCGCGCACTTGAAATCTTCCCGGTGGAAGCAGGAGTAGGCAAAAATACCCCTATTGTAAATGGGTTAAGGAAGGGGTGTGGCATCCTAGCCAATTTTGCATAGTGACTAAAGTTGAAGTGGGTATGGCATTTTAAATTTTGTAATTTCACTAATTTCACTATTCTGCATTCTTTATGGCAACAAAAAAATGACATGTGCTCTTCCAGACCACAGAGCACAAAAGCAACCAAACAATATTATTTCAAATCAATGAGATCCACAAGAAATTATTTTTCCCTCTCATTTTATCAAAACATCAATTCTCATTAAAATATTATGAGATCACCCTTTTAAAAATAAACATCCTACACTGTCATTAATGTATATGCAATACAAGATTTACCATATGAGGGAAACCTTTATTCTTTCTGTACCTACCTGAATGAAATTAATAAAGGAATTCAGTGAGTATAGATGGTTAAAGTTTTGCTGATAAAACAATTCTCCCCTATCATAACACATTTTATGCAAGTTCTGTGACCACAAATTCATAACACAATAGTTGACCCCTCTTCACAAAGCTATTCTATATAATGTACACTAAGTAATGTTGTGGACCTGCAATCACTCTTGTAATAACTACTCTCTAGTCATTCTTCTGTTTATCAGTATCTTCTGATACATCAGCACTGACGTTACTACTTATGAAGTCCGGGGAGAGGCACATGTTGACAAATGAATAAACAGAGGAACTGTAGGCATCTGGGTGTACCCTGAAAAAATAAAAATAATATTAGTGGCATGATATGAATAAAAATAATCTTTATTTATGCAAACCTACAAGTTAACCTGTCTCTAATAAATGTAAACAATATATGTATGGGAAGTTAACGTGATACTCTGGGAAACAATGAATGCTGATATCAAAGATACCAAAAGAAATCAAAAGTAGAAGATGATGTAGCACCAAATCTTCTTGCAGGACCCTTCAGTCCTCAAGATTGGTACTACAATTGCTGGATGCAATAAGACCTGGATATAGTCACATTTGAAAAGCCAGTTTGCTAATGATAATCATGTCTGATCTACCCATCAACCAGCCAAGGAGAGGATAGAAGAGGAATGTGTATGTATATGCATATGCGTATGTGTATGTATGTGTATGTATATATGTATGAGTATGAGTATGTGTATGCGTATGTGTATGTGTATGTGTATGTGTATGTGTATGTGTATGTGTATGTGTATGTGTATGTGTATGTGTATGTGTATGTGTATGTGTATGTGTATGTGTATGTGTATGTGTATGTGTGTGTACATGTGTGTGTGTACATGTGTGTGTAAAATACATAAAAAAATGACAAACACAAAAATGGCTCTAGTTTCAATGAGTGAATGAGTGAAAGGTCATATGTTGCGTGAAGCTGTCTCTCTCTAAATAAAACCCATCTAGAATGCCTCACAGGTGGCACTAATGCCAGTTCTGGGGACTGGGCAAGCAAATCTATCACCAGCTGCAATTGGTTAACTGTATATATAAAAATCATTCTGAATTTCTCCTTCTCTAATCTCACTAAAGAAAATAGACAGATATCAGCAGTTAGAAAAACAAAGAGGAATAGCATAGTGACTTTACAACATTACAGAATTGGGTTTAATGAATACTCCTTAACCCATTCATGCTAGATGACGTGCTATCACATCATGCAAGATGACGTCCTATCGCGTCATGATCTCTCCCTCTAAATACACGTTTCAAATAAGTATATACCCATTGCACTTGCATTGGATAGACATATTGTTCTTGACTTGTCTTAAAAAAATTATATAATTGAAATAAAAAATTGGGCGGGTGTAGAGTGCGAGAAGCGTAGCGCGGTATCGCGCCGGAAGAGATCTAGCACTTGGAGGCTGCATGCGCGTGTTATTTTCATGGCAGGAGCAGCATCAGACAAATAATTGGCCCAGCAGGAATGGGTTAATAAGAACTACTTTGCTTGTTTATTTAGTATATTTCTCTAATAGTCTACCCTACATACCTGTAATGTTGAACATGAGCAGAATCATCCCAGCATTTTGTTACAACTGGCACTCCAAGCTTCTGACGTTCAGCAACGAAGAATTCAACATCATTATAACTGATAAGTTTGTCTGCACGAGAATACAGAAAGAGCTGTGGGCATCGAGCTTTGTCCTGAAAAAGAGAGGTCTTAAGCAACTACACAAATTATGCTAATCAGTGAAAAAAAGTGAATACTGTGGAAAAAGAACTTTTATTGAAACTTTTCCATGGTTTATGTCAAAGTATTTACCTCCACAAGAGCCCATGGTGGAGTATTGGGGAGCTTGCCAGAGATAATAGTCCATAATACAGACAGAACTCCCCATCCCATCAAGAACAACATCATGCCTACTGATGCACATAGCTTCATCCATATTGACCCTGGTGTAACCTCATATATGGCTCGCACACCTGTAACATCAAGAGAATACACACTCCTCTTGCATAATACATAGTCTGCCCTCCTCTTGTAATATTAGCACTTTAAATTAACTCATACATGTTAGTTATAAAAGGTATATAAAATATCATATTTTTTCCATAAATCTATAAAACTAGTAGATCTTTCTTCTTTTTTAGCATGGATGAATCAATGAAGAATCATAAAGCTGTAATAAAGTCTCCTACCTGAGTAAAGTCTCCTTGGTGCTGGAGTGCTATCAAAAATGCATCCTTTGACCATCAACTTAGGTGCTTCATTTTCTTCCATTGCCTGAGTTATGTAGTAATATAAGACCGATCCATTGTTGCTGAACATATGGAAAAATACAGGATGGTCATCTAGGCTCATGTCTTTCAATAGAGCAAGGAGTTTGCGAGCAATTGGCATCAGTTTCACTTTGGGTCTTACAAACAAATAGGAGGTGGGGGAGGTATAGCGGATGGTTATACATCTGAAAAACAAAACCTATCATCATACCATTGATACAATAAAAGAAAAACAATTAACAAAGAACCAAATCTCACTTAGGATATAAGACCTTATAGAAGGCTACAGTGATACAGCTAATTAAAATGAATATAATTAGTAATATAATGGTTATAGATAGTTATATAATGATTCCAATCAGTTACAAGTAAGGAATAATATGGTAGGCCATCTGGATTGCAAATTCTAGTGCTAATAAAGTACAAATGATACCTAACACATAAAGGTAATCAAGTCTCAAGATAAATTCTAAATTAATAGCGCCGATATTTGAATATATACATACATGCAAATGACAAAAACAAACCCTCTTTGGTTGTAGATACTGCAATATTTGGCTAAATGTCGATCTTCAGCGCCAAGCCAGCCAAGGAGAAACACCACAGGCTCTTTTTCACCATTAGCTCCATCAACAAACACAAAGTCCTCTTCATCATCACTGGAAAAAGAAAAATACGGATGATTGGGAAAAAAGACAAATAAATAAACAAAGATTTCTATAAGAACATATCAAATGAGGCAAGTTCAGTTCAGTCAGTTCAGACAGATTTGCGAAGACGTCGCTTTGCCCGGGCTATATGCACAAGGCGGCCCGGCCTCTGCAAGCTATGAGTGCTGACTCATCTTATCTAATCTTATCTTATCATCATCGCTGAATTCAATTCAGCTCAGTTTAGAGAGATTTTGCGAAGACGTTGTTTCGCCCAGGTTGTGTGGATGGGGTAGCCCAGTCTCTATTGGCTATAAGTGCTGACTCATCTGATCATCATAACTGAACTCTTAACATGGCAGTCGGATTGCCTGTAGGCGCTCCAGTTGCCAGGGGGCAAGTGACAGCCATAGCCATCTAACCAACCCAGCAGCTGTCGTCTCTGGGCCCTGCCTGAGGAAGCGAGTGTGCTCGCATTCCATCAGGTAGTGCTCAAATTTGGCGTCCGGCGCACCACAATGCTCACAGCGTCCCTCATCTTGCCCAATAGTGGGAATGATTTGCCTCGCACAAGGGTAGCCTATTCTCAGTCTGTGCAGACTGACTTCAGCACACCTTGATATTCTAGGAGAGATTATCAGCGACTCATAGCCTGTGGCGTCTGAGTACCAGCTGGCCGAGAGGGAGGTTCTCGCTTACTCTCTATGTCACTGCAGGGCACCGACCTGCCCTGCAACCATCGTTTTACGCCTTAGCAGTTCCTGGCTAGGATGCACCACAAGATCACTCAAGGGTTTCTTCCTGCCTTCCTCCGCTAACCTGTCAGCTACGACATTCCTTTCAATACCAACATGGCTTGGGATCCAGTTGATGATGATGCGTCTTCCCTGATCCAGGATTCTCTGAGCAATGGTGAGAATCGTGGTTACCAGGTAAACGTTATCAAGGGGCGTGCTTTGTTGCAGGCTGTCAATGGCAGCCCTAGAGTCTGTGTGTATGACAACATGCCCGTTCGTCTGGGCTGCATGGGCTAGGACTCCCATAATAGCTACTGCCTCTGCCTGGAGCAAAGAGGCATTGTCAGATACCCGCATAGCTTTCTCTATGCCCCTTGCTGCAAAACTGGCGCCTGCAGTGTGGGTGATGGGGTCTACAGAACCATCCGTGAAGTAGGTTTTACTATTCAGCGGCGTGATTAATGTAATGTTCCTCTCCGCCTCAGCCTTCAATAGAGGCGGTGAGTACTGTGTTTTTCTTCTTGATAGACTCATGACAGAAAACTCTATCAAGGATCGTGCCCACGGCGGAGCTGTGACATAGTCGGGGTGGGGAAGGTCCATGCCCTTAATCAGTAGTGTCTCTTTGAGCTCAAAGCGTTTCAGCACTCTGGTTGTGTGAGACAGCCAGGTGTTGTTAGCAAAGAGTTCTTGGTTCTGTGCAAGGCGACACTGCACTCTCTGTCTTAGCTGCGAGTCCAGTGGGGACTGTAGGACATTGGCAAGGAACTGGGCTGCCATCTGATCAATCCGGGTGACCAGGGGAAAGAGTTTGGCCTCCAAGAGGAGGTTAGTAACCTTAGCCCACCCAGGGGCACCCAGAATAATCCTGGCGGCTTCGTTTTGTATGATGTCGAGCCTTTTCCTGAGTCCAGGCTTGACTGTGATCAGGGTGACGGAGACGTAGTCCACAATGGGATGGACAGCGTGCACGTAGAAAGATCTTAGTACGCGGTGCCCAGTCCCTAAGCGCCGCCCCGACAAAGCTCTCATGACAGAGAGCCTTGCCTTGGTCCAGTCTAAGAGATGTTTGATCTCGGAGCGGAAGGTGAGGTTCTTATCGATCCATACCCCCAAGTATTGGTAGACGTGCACCCACTCAAGCTCTAGACATTGGACTCGCAGTCTTTGATCACAGACATCATGTTTCAGTGCCATTGCCTTCAATTTGGCTGCTTTGACTCTGCAGCATTCCTCAGATATTAGGTCCAGACAATGCTGGGCCTTTCTGA
>NW_028234408.1:29032687-29040187 GCF_977035675.1 Penaeus japonicus
CGCAGCTCGAAATCTGGAGGAGCTGGAGCTGGACCCGCTTGCGGGAAATGTAGTGTTTGGACAGGTGTATGGCATGGCCGAGAACATCTCTGTCCCATTGGGTGAGTCTCTCTCTCTCTCTCTCTCTCTCTCTCTCTCTCTCTCTCTCTCTCTCTATCTATCTATCTATCTCTGAATGGTGCATAACAACCGGAAAAAAAGGAGTGGAGAGGTAAAGGTCTGGTCGTATGGACGTCGTATCATTGGTGTTTGTGTTGAGTCTTTCTGAAAGAAACATGTTTGTGCCTTTAGCTGAAGCGAAAATAACGACAATGAGATACCCCCTTGCTGTCGTCGAAACCTATACGACGAGTGTATCGGTCCTTGGCAATAAGGCAACATATAGGTCAAAATGATACATCCAGTACATAACATGATTAACAACAAACTGAATAAATAACATGGTTATATTACTTTGACTCTCCGTTCTATAAATCTGATGAAATTCTCTCTCTCTCTTAAAATGAAACTATTAAACATGAGAAGTGAGCCATGCCCTCCTCCGCAGCTCGCTCCGGGTTCCTGGTGTACAAGTCAGTGCCCTACGGGAGCGTCGCGGAGGTCATGCCGTACCTGTCCCGCCGCGCCAACGAGAACCGCGCCGTGCTGAAAGGCGCGCGACGAGAGCGCCAACTCCTCACGCAGGAACTGCTTTCGAGGATCTTCCCGAGCCGCTCGACGCCACCTCTTCAGTAAAATCAGCAGGCTGAAGCCGTGGTCGTCCCCGGCTCTCGTTTACATTCCCCCATCATCAGCTCCAGGGCTGGTTATTTCCGTGTACTCTCCTAATCTGTGTTGTGAGTTCGGTTTGGGTTGGCACTTAACAAGGGATCTGCCTGGTGAAAAGTTGGATTATCATTGCTATATTTGCCGTCTTTTAGGAGCATAGGAAGTTCTTTTTGACATTTTAAATTTGCATAGAAACAGATTCCGCCAATGCATAATTTCGCAGATAGCTATTTCTCTTTTGTCTCCATTGCTCCTTCTGAATTGTTTTTCTTCCTTCAATATGACTGGCCTGCATCAAATGCCACCATACTCTCGATGGTGGGAAAGGGCTCTCACACTTGCTTTGAACACAGCTTTTCTTCTCGGGAACCCTTGTGTTATGTGTTGGGTTGTAGATTACTCAACTACCACTTCCTAGCGATGATAATTTTTGTTGGAAAATATGTAATCATTAAATGGTTAATACATAAGCACAGAATTGTTTTCTGATACTCTCATATCATCCCAAGTTGTTAGCTTTATTTTCCTTAAATTTATCTGAAGACATTGCAATCTCTTTGTAACAATACCATTCAGAACTACAAAGTATGGGGTGTATGGTTGCAATTACTCAAGACACACAGCTAACCAGACGTTTTCTGAGGCAGCGATCACTTTACACAAGGTTATATATAACACAAATACATGAGAACTTTTACTATGTATGTTTCTAAGGAGAAAACGATTAAGGAAACTAAAATTGTTCAAGAAAAAAATTTATTGATATAAAAAAGCTATAACGAACACTCTATTCACTTTTCAAACAGTTGATTTTTTTCTACATTCATAAAAGCGGGACAAGGTGATATACATATATACAAGCAAGTCAAAAGTCTATTTACGGTCAAAAAACAGTCATAACACAAAGACTCTGAGAAGAGAACACAACAAAAACAAACATAAGTTCCACAAAACGACGTACCTGCTGGAGTATAACAGGGAAAAAAGTCACATAAGTCACATAAACAGTCAGTGATGAAAAGCGAACATAAAAGTAGCATGGGACAAACATCATATTTCTTGATATAAGGCTAATTAATGTGTAGGTTCCTAAGCATTAAAACATATGCAGAGACTATTTATGTAGTAATCTTGGCTACATATCTTAAAAGACAATACAAAAATAAATCATTCAGGTCGTATGTTTCTATTCACCTGAAAGAAATAAGCGGATTAAAACTCTCAAAATAGCACAAAACTAGAAAAGAATTGAATGTACTAGTAAACACTACACATGCTGCATTACAAGACCGTACACAGATATTAATGGACACACACTGGCTACAGTACTACGCTAGCCATTTAAACTTTTCAACAATAATATCAACAATAACAGGTAACGCATGTTAAAACTTATTGGGAGCAAGAATTTCTTGATGTTATTAATGACATAATAAGTCGAAACTTTTCATATATGAGGCCTTTAGATACATGGATTATTTTTTTACAAGTTCATAGCAATGTCTTTATTGGCCGATTGGGTTGCGATTATAAAAGTATAAAAAGCTATCTCTAGAAGTTAATAAATCTAAAATATATTTTAAAATTAAAAACGAACGAAATGAAGTACAGATTCCTTTCCCCTGTGCTCCCATAGAGAGGTATACAGGTATGTCAGACTATAAAAGAAAGGAGATCCACACGGCAATTTGCATGACTAACAACTGAAGCAGAAGACTTGAGCTGTGGCTTCAGTGCTTCGTGAACCGGTAAGAGGAGATTGATTTGTTCCCGTCGACCACTACTACTATTGCATGAACTATATGGTGAGCTGGAAAGTTATATTCTATTGGTACTACCATTCGTCTGCCTAAATACATTCTGATAAACCTCATGGGTTTACCGAAAGCAGAGAGCAGCTACTATAACTAATGGCACATTTTCATGGCTTAATTCCTTGGCATCTTTAAATATGATTGTTGAAGTCCTGTACTACTTTATGTTTATATCAAGGCATGTCAGGGTTATCGATTTTCTGTTCTATAGCCATTGTGGACTGGAAAGCATTTACAAGAGATTCGGTTTTTAACAACTGAAATTTAAATAAAAATAGATTTAAAACATCATATCATATCGGAATAAATAAATGAGAAGAATACAATCGTAATCATAATCCCCCAAACAGATGGAACATGGAAAGGCAGTTTTAGGATAATCAGGATAGTTCCAGGTAAAAAATGGTCGAATGAAAGCCAAAAGTGATAGATATAGCCTATCTTCCCATGGAGTTTCACAACAAGGAAAAAGCTGAGATGGAACAGATGTGACAGACATTCGAGTTCACCATATTAGTTCATGGTGGTCGACGGCTCACAGGGAATAGGCCGACTTCTCGTCGTGGAGGCGTCGCTTGGAGGAGGTCCTCTTGTATCCCGACTTGTCCTTCAGCTTGTGGATGATGTGGATGCAGAGAATCACACACATCAGCTGGAGGCCCCCGAGAGCCGCCAGGACGGAGCACCAGATAGCTTTGTTATCATCCAACCAGAATTTGAGTGGGGCGCCACAGCCAGTCTGTTAAGATGTAGTTAAAATATATGTTTCATTCGTCGATTTTCACGACTCTTCAGTATTTCCCAGTATGTGAATAACGTCTTAAGTTTAAACATCTCGACTAGCTACATTGTCATACGGTATTAGATACACAAGCCTGAAAAGAACCATGGTTATCACCTGTTTGAGCTGCTGGGCATTGGTGAAGGCATCGGCATCTTCCTCAGTTACGCCATCATAGCAAGAATTGCTGAGAGGATAGTTGGTGTAGGCGAACTCCTTGGGCCCATAAAAACCGCAACAGTCAAACTGAAAATAAAAGCGAAACTATACATCTCTGCAAACAAATGGTGGATAAAAATATATCTATATCGAAATCTGCATTTGCAGTAATCTGGCATATAGAGTTGAATAATCCAAATATGATATTTCCCATGTAGTAATATGTGATGGTAATAATGCATACCGTTGTTGTATTAAACGCCATTATTTTAAAAATACTTTTTACTCTTTGAGGACTTTTGGTGAATAGCTTGAAGTTAAAGTAAGACTGATGCTATGTATCCGAGCAGGTTGAAATACTAAGACGAAAAATATAATTTCGTAGATTTAATGTGTTTCGTCGGCTCTTGATTTATGTATTGATATTTTCCCATTGACTGACGTAAATCAAGGTTTAGATATACAAAGCACACGCGAAGGACTTACCTTGTTCTGAACGATGTTGCGTGTGCCCTGGTTGACCTCCGCCCAGCCGTTCAGGAGAACAACTTCCAGCTGTAAATCCAATCCAAACTTTATTATACAAATACTATTTGTTTGATTTCATATCTTGATTTAAATATCCCGAGAAGAAAGGTGTGTGAATAAATAAGTCGCGCTTGCAGAGCCTTCCTTTCTCCATCTCCCCCGACCAAGGCATGCGCGCGTCCCTCCCGGGCTACTTGCCTTGGTGTCCAGGATGCTGAGCGCGATGAGGCCGCCGACCTCCGCGGCGATCGCCAGGACGAGCGCGATCAGGTACTGCGAAACAACAAGGGGATTCATCATTGTAACCGCCTTCGTGAAAAATAATACATGCATCGTAATCTAACTACGACTCTATTCGATGCCTGAATATTCGTCAATGTGGTATTTGGACACACACCAGATCCATGTTATGGCTGACACTGAAAACTTGCAACCTGCACTGCGATGATATAAGAGTGAGCAATAGAAAGCGGTGCGAAAGGAAATAAAAGAAATGTTAGTTGGAAGGAAATAATTAACGCAATGCAGTGAAATCGGATTCATGGCTGTTTCGTCATACTATGAAAGCTTGTTTAATTGACATCGGCATTGCTCTTGAAGCACAGCTGACAACCCCGCTCATGGCGATTGCGAAACAGTAACAACAGACACCAACACGAAATGCCAATCAAACTTTCTAAAGCACAAATCTACGTCATCGGAAGGAGTGCTGCGTAATGTCTAAAAAACAATAAGCCAAGTCCAGGCGGCGGCGCCGTGACGTGTTCCGGCGGTGTGGCTGACGACGCGGCAGAGCGGCCGGGGCGGAAACGTTCTTTCACTTTCACTCTCGGCAAAAGGCGACCCTCCGGCGACGGAGCCATTTCTTCGTTCGCGGAGCGTCCGATGGAGGCGGCCTCACTTGATACATACATGCATACATATATACATACATGAACGCATATACATACACATACATACACATGCACAAACACACACACACACACACACACGTGTGCGTGCGTGCGTGCGTGTGTGTGTGTGTGTGTGTGTGTGTGTGTGTGTGTGTGTGTGTGTGTGTGTGTGTGTGTGTGTGTGTGTGTGTGTGTGTGTGTGTGTGTGTGTGTGTATTACCTTGAAAAAAAGAATACTTAACACTACATTTTTTTTTTGAGCCAAACAACTTAGTTTCACTATATGTTCCTCAAGATGTTGAAACTGCAGTCGAAAGGGACATGTAAAAGAAATTTGAAATGTATCGCTTACAGAAGCATAGATCTCCTACCGAAGCGCTGTGGCAATAAGCATCAGCGAATAGTTCCTGCCGATTGACGCCCCCGGCACCCGGCAGTAGACATTTTCACACGTGATTGCCCCCCCCCCCCCTTCGCGTGCGCCATCCGAAAATGTGTGGTTAAATTGCTAAATTTAAAGTTTGATGCTTCAGAGTTATGTCACACAGGATATATGTTATTCTATTTAATAAAGATTAGGGTTGATTATATATTTCAACTTGAAAATCTCGGCAAACCATTCATAATAATTAAGAGGGAAGGTGATGTACATGTGAAATAAAAAAGGGATTATTTTAACATTTCGCCCAAGTGCTTTCTTAGTAGATTGCGGAAGACTTGGCATGAAAATGTACGCATGTGTGCAATTTGTCGTCGAAGATTAAATGTTGTAACCTACAACCTACAGACAAAATCGTTTGAGAGTCGATGTCATTTCAATCAATTACGCAAACCAAGCTTTCTGCTAAATGGTGTTTGTTTCCGTCTCTTTCCAAATACAGAGTTTCTCTTTTTCTTTTTCTCTTTCTACGTTTGTCTGTCTATGCACTTGATCCTCTTATCTAATTGTCAACTAACCGACTAGTTATAGAAAAGATTTAGTATCTCGATGCGTCAGTTGTGAGTTAGTAACAAATCAGACGTATATTCTTACCGAACGATTGTCACCTCTTCCACGATCCTAGTGTGTCCGGTCTTCGGAATAGCATAACCGGCGATTGTTGTTATTCCATGTGGCGAAATCCCCGAGTTAAGCATGTAGAACACGAGAACGAGCGAGTTAAGCGGCGTGCATAACATATGGTGAAGTGGAGACCTCAATGTGTCCGGCGGTTACGCACGGCAGTTCACGCGACGGAAACTACGGGGCCTGGTGACCGGGTAACGCCTCTTTCTACTCTCCGGGTATGTAATAACGTGGAAATCTTTTTACTGAAACGAATGTTCAAAGCATGGAAAATAAGCTATCTACTTATTGGTAAAAGCTGGATATTAAGAAAAAAGACGCGACTTAATTATGTTACGTAAGCAAAGAAACACCGTGGAAAAGTGTTTCATCGCAGACAGTGTCCTAACCTAATTTCGCTTTGTCCTCTCATCCCTTGATTCTCCCCTCCTTCCTCTCCACGCCACGCCCAGTGGAAGCTGCAGGTCGTGGGGGAGGAAGGGAGGAAAAAACTACAGATGTTGATTACAATGCTCATTTGAGGAACCAACGTCAACATACAGATATCGTTGTTCACAGTTTGTTTAGTTTGTTTAGAAGGAATATGTCACTAGATGTATGTTAATCTACTTAATCAGGTCAGAGCTGACCGCATAAATCGTAAAAATCCCAACAAATTATTCACAGACTCGAGCCATGTGGTACTAGAATAGCACAGCATGATGCCTACTGATATTTTGTCAAGGTAACACCTGAATAGCAGATGGCATCAAATACAATATATCTTGTGACAAGACTGTTTCATTTCGCCTGAATTTCATCAGCTGGCGGAATTGAGAAGAGCTGCGTCATCGTAGCTGTAAGAAATCACCCCATCGCGGTAATAAAATGCCAAAATTCTTACCAAACCTCCAATGTTCTTAAGAGGTTTTGATCTAGAGCAAGTCATCAGAATCAATAGTAGGCGCTTGGTTTCAATGCCGGAAATTGCTACGATTCATTTCACATTATACATATATATATATATATATATATATATATATATATATATATATATATATGAATACATATATATGCAAACACAAACATACACATATGTGTGTGCAGTCATGTTTGTGTGTGTGTGGGGTGGGGTGGGGGTCGTGAGTATGTGTGTTTGAGTATGTATGTATGAATGTATGTATATATATATGTATGTATATACATAAATACACATAAATACACATAAATACACACAAATACACACACACAGATATATATATATATATATATATATATATAAATATATATATATATATATTTTTTTTTTTTTTTTTTTTTTTTTTTTTTTTTTTTTTTTTTGTCACTAACTTTAGATTACGAGAAAACAGAAAAAACCTACGAATCCCTTTGTCAAAGTAATCTCTGGTGATCCACTAAATATACATCTAACTAAAAGCATAAACCCCAAGATTTCAATCACAAGCTTATTGAAACATTTGTTAAATGTCAAAAACAAGAGATTAGAACCAC
>NW_028234408.1:29047687-29057687 GCF_977035675.1 Penaeus japonicus
AGCCCAGGATCATGCATCCAACAATCTGAAACGAAATACGCAAATTATAAACATAACATGAATCACTGGAAGTACTGAAAGAATGTTGCCTGTACTCTAATTGAACGCATGTACTGTATGCTCAATCTAGAAAATGATTTGGGAAAAAACGTAGCAGTTTACTCGGGAAAAAGTGAAAGGAAGTCCACAGCGTGTCTGATCAGCCGTGAAATTGAGTTAGGAACATAACGGGACGCAGACACCGTGAGCTGAACATTATCACAACTGAAACAGCAACAAATATATAATACAGTGATCTCAATCAATCACAGGAACATTTCGCACCTGTCCAGTCATAGTACTACGGCAATTAGTGTCTCGTAAAATCCGAAACTCACCTAAACAGCAAAAGAAAATCACCGATGTCTTTTCGGTAGACGCGATTCTGCTGCCTTTAATATTCTAATATCTAATATCTACGATATCACCTCTACATGCCTTGCAGATTACCGGTAATGTGAAATACTTATTTTCAATGATCATTGCATATTTTTAAACACTACTAATTTAATTTATAGTTATGATATTTACCTCGTTTTTCAATGATACTGTTACATTACCACTGGATTGTTCATTGATTAAGCTATAGCGTAGTTCATACACTCATCAATAATACTTTCTCGGCATCTGAATGACATTTCATTTTGCTGGTGGAAATGAAGGCAATAAATCTTACAACAAAATCGTATTGTTATTGTTTTCCCACACTTTCATTAAAATAATAATGATGTAAAAAAAAAAAAAAAAAAAAAAAAAATACGTGTTACATTACCGTCTTATACTCTCAATCCAAGCGAATGTATTGGTCCGTGAAGTCATTTTAAAATGTACCGCTAAAAGTTTAAGCAAAATCATCACTTTCAAAACCTCAGATATGTTGTTCAGTTGACGAGATGAATGTGACAAATGCAGCTGACAGAGAGCGCTGGAAAGTACAGCGCATGATAGTTGTAAAAAAAAAGAATAAGAGAAAAAAAAAACGGTTTTGATGTAAGCAATATTGTTCAATGACTTTAAAATCTAAAATGTTTGTACAATGTCGTTGAAATAAATGCTTGATAAACTAAAACATAATGGCTTCCACACGAACAGAAACATATGCAACATAAAATTTGTAGTTCTTATTAATATAAGTTAAATAAGAGCGAGCACCACTTCAACTAGGTAACCATTATCATAAAAACTTGACTCAAGCGCACAGGGACACGAGACAAAAGTGAACTATCGTAGTATCGTACTGCATAAGTTGACAAGACCGCAGGTGCTGACACAAAAAAGCCTATTGTTGACCTATACAAAGTTCTCCCTCCGAATGATTTCCATAATAAAGCTACCAAAGAGCAACACAAGTCGCCAGCAGCAAATCATCGACGCAAAGAAAGGACAGAGAATGAGGAAGACAATCCACCGCCGCCGCCGCCGCCGCCGCCTGGCATCTGGCGGTTCGAGGAACACCCTGAATTATCCATTCACGCACTGCGGTCGCGCCCCCACATGGTAAACACAAGACTTTCCTTGCTACTTTCCCTGACAGATGGTGCCGACGACTGTCCAGGAGCCATAGTGAAATTCCTGATTAATGAAGTGGGTAGCCTGGGGTAGGCTACGGGGGCCAGAAGAGCTGCTTTATGCACCCGCTAGCGTCCCGTCCACGTCACAGCTGATGGAGACTTTACGCCAGCATTCTCCTTGTGCTTTATGTAATGTTGGAGAAGTCTATCTTCCATGCGTTTAGGTAAATCTAAGTTAGTTGTTATATTTGTAATTTGCTCTCTCATCTTGATTCCGTGAACTTACAAGCCAAAAGATGTGAACTAGAATAGGACTTTGTTTTCATAGAATCCGTCTGAAGAGCATTACCTACTTCAAATATTGTGACATCAGTTTTATAATGAATACAAATAGAATGTCAAGTTTTAATTACACCATAGAATTTCTTACATGCATCTTGTAAATGCCGTCTTATGCCTATTTCGTATTGAAAAGAATGGTGGGGTCTGGAAAAGATGTTGATAAGTAGCAATCAAGCGAAATTGTCTGTCAACATGTAAAATCTCAGAGAGAATAATCATGCTCACAGTGCAATAAGAGACATTTCCTGCTAGAGCGCGACGTTCGCGTAACCGCATGACTGCTTTCATCGAAGCCTTTGCACGTATATTTGCTCCATCAAAATAAAAATAATGAACACAATCCACAACCTACAGTTCCCTGTCTTCATAAATACACAAAAATAGCCATTTGTAAGTATAACTAGAAATTTCAGCAGCAGCGCCATGTAGCCTTTCTCTCACGATCTTCTTGCTATTTTCCTCCGTTTTCCCTTCCGTCTGTAAGGAGTTTGGTGACTGGGAATATTTCGGCATTTTGAGAATATTGTTTAATTTTTTTTATAAAGGTAACAAGAATTTGTACCACTTATGCTAGGATCTTCCGTTATTCAGAAAAGAACGATATTGTACAAACAGAAACAAAGGTAATACTTCGCCGACGGACCAATCGCCACTGCTTAAAACGGCTACAAAAAGCTCAGCAAATTGTCAAAAGTGGGCCAAGCAGGTCATGCACACTTAGGAAACCATTCGTGCTACTTGAACATTACACAAAAATATTTAAAAAAACCTGTTTCATCTTAACTGGAAGACAGAAAAAAATATAAATACAAGTTCTTTTATGAAACCTGTGTTGACAAAAACCATTGCTTTTAAAAGCTTGACATTAAGTAGAATACATTCAGATAAAATTCAATACATTATAACAAAGCTACATTAACGATCTTTGCATTGGCTGTGTGATTCACACTCTCCACGCCTTCTAGCTTAAGATGTATAATACTTATTTGGAAGTTGATCTCGCAATAGCTAAATAGTTGCGATTATTAGGCACAAGCCTATACAACGAACATGATTTGCAAAAATAAAGAAACACGTCATCTATTGTAATTGTGTCCTTTGAGTTGAGTTTGTTGTTTGTTTTTGGTTATCTCTTTATGAGGATCCATCATCAAACATTCTGTTATTCGTTATTTCTTTTATATGTTATTCGCGACAGTGCATGCACGCATACATGCACCACCACACATCCATGCAGTCACATCCCCTGCTCGTGCCTGGCACTTGATCAGAGGTGACGGCCTGGCTAGAGGGCTCCAAAGGTATCAAATGAATTAGTTTGTTTAGTAAACACTACAGAATAATGCCCTAGTTACGTGTTCTTAGATGTACATTTCGTGACGTTAGATAGGTTTACCTTTACAGTGCGCAGTGAGGCCGTGATGAAAAAGTGGACACCGATGGCACGGTTATTTCGGTCTTACCAAGGCCCTTTGTGATAAACATGGTCTTACTGAACATTACTAAAACATAATATTTAAGATTCGCGTCATGTATCCCCTAAGTACATAGCACGAACAACACACTTGTAATACTTGGAACGAAATGGTAACATACACGTTTTACTTAGAACAAACCAAGTCTTGGGGTTACTTCTTACGAGAATTCGGGACGAAGAGATACTTCTAATGCAAGCTGATGATATTGTAAAGCAAAAGTTGAAATAGATAATGACAAAAGTAATAAGTGAACATCATATGTACAAGCAGGAATGAGAGAAAAGAGGGCGAGATGGAGAGGGACAGAGAGACGGTGAGAAATTTGGGAGAAAGAAAAGGATAGTAAAGGTGAGAGGAGGAGAAGGAGCGAAAGGGAGAGACACACAGGCCCCGTAGTCATTAGCAATTTTTTAATACAGTTCTACTAGAACTAAATTTCATTCCATCTTGCAAGAGTTTCGTTTCTGAATATTCATCATTCTCAGCTCTTCCACAGTTCATGTCTTCAACTCAACATCGGTCATGGGGCCATATCTAACACACCATGACAACAGGAACAATCATTGTGGTCTTACTTCATTCACGTTTGTTATGGACATACGAGCTTGCTGAAACGCCCTTACTCTTGTTGAATCCCGTTGAATCATATTGCAATTTGCTTCGTGTAAGTTATGAATAGACGCTTTTGGAGAAGGCCTGAGGCCAAGCCACCTCAGGGTTTGGAACATGGGCTCACCAGTTACTTGCATCATTAAGTTCTCTGACGCATATCAACATAATCCTTATCCGCTGTATCATAAACACAGATGCCTTCCTACTTTTCCAAAAGCTAGCCACATCCCCGCCGTTCAGACGCAATAAATGTCGATCTCTGCCCAGACGTGGAACAATGCATGTGTGACAAGCTGATCGAACATCGGAAAACTCCTCTTTTTAAGATTCTGAGAAGAAAAAGAAAAAAGAAAAGAAAAAAAACAGCAATACTATGGCACAATCATTTCTTTTGCTCCTTGTAATAATATTCAGATGCCATTCATTGAAAAAAAACATATTCTCCATGAGAGTTCATTTCAAGGAAACTGTGAATATTTCATTTCTATGAGAACTTCAACTATAATACTGGGTATACTTAGGATTTTTTTTTTTAGCTTATTAGCATGGGCAGTCAAAGATAGTTTCTAGAGTTTGTTATCAGTTTGTTACTGAGCTTGGTCGGAGTGGAGTGAGTATGTTAACATTGGCTACAGTCTTCCTTGCACAAAGTGCCGTTACTCTCCACATGTCTTCAAGACTAGAAAGAATATTGTCATATGTAGATGCTCCTCTTATGAAAAATTCTGGTGCATGTAAAACATTGTGCAAACTGTTATTCAAGGATTTGTGTTTAATACCGGTGATCATGAGTGCACACTAGGTTGCTCAGGACGGCAAAGGAAATTCTTCGCTTCGAGTTTGCCAATGTGTCATGTACTTACACTTTTTATGTAAAGATCGTTAAGATACTGTCATATACATATAGCTTCAACTCCATGAATCTTAGACAATTAGATATACTTAGACAAAGGGAGAGAAATGTAACAAAATTTTCTGTACCGTAACCATTTCCTGCAACTAAAATGTCTAACTTTGTGTGTCTTAGACAATTACAATATACATATATATAGAAATTAACAAAATTATATATATATTTCCTGCATAAAATATATATATATATATATATATATATATAATATATATTATATATATATATATATCTTATATATATAAATAAATATATACATATATATGTATATAAATACATATACATATACATACACACACACACACACACACACACACACACACACATATATATATATATATATATATATATATATATATATATATATATATATATATACACAGAGAGAGAGAGAGAGAGAGAGAGAGAGAGAGAGAGAGAGAGAGAGAGAGAGAGAGAGAGAGAGAGAGAGAGAGAGAGAGAGAGAGAGAGAGAGAGAGAGAGAGAGAGAGAGAGAGAGAGAGAGAGAGAGAGAGAGAGAGAGAGAGAGAGAGAGAGGCGAAGACAGATGCAGAAAAGCACGTTCAACAATCGTTTGTGAATTATTTACATTGTTAAACTGGGCCACGGTAAGCCCTCACCGGAGCAGAGAAAAAAATAGGAGAGAGGAACCGCTGTTTAACTAAAATAGATCGCCATGAATGATCCATAGAAATATCAAACCATCTATGGTACCTCTGGCTGTAGCAATGACATCGAAGACACGAGTACCGCATATAGGATTCTGCCGGTAATATCTAACGGTACTTAAGTGAGTGAGTGAATGAGTGAGTCTGTGTGTGTGTGTGTGTGTGTGTGTGTGTGTGTGTGTGTGTGTGTGTGTGTGTGTGTGTGTGTGTGTGTGTGTGTGTGTGTGTGTGTGTGTGTGTGTGTGTGTGTGTGTGTGTGTGTGTGTGTTGTGAATGAGTGAATATGTGAATAAGTGAATTTTTGAGTGAATGAGTAAATGATAGAGAGAGAGAGAGAGAGAGAGAGAGAGAGAGAGAGAGAGAGAGAGAGAGAGAGAGAGAGAGAGAGAGAGAGAGAGAGAGAGAGAGAGAGGGAGAGAGAGAGAGAGAGAGAGAATGGGATCGTTACGGAGCGCAAACAAGACTCAGTTTATTTATAATTTTCTCCGCTTTGGGAGCAAGCAGTGGACTCGAAACATTTTCTCCCGCCTACGGTTTCTCTCTTGTCCATCTGGCCTTTGCTGTCATCCACGTTATGAAAGCTATGGGTGGAAAAATTTGCATTAGAGAAAACGTGGGGCGTCTTCGTAATAATCTCAGCAGATGGTCGCAAACAAGAACGGAGAAAGTTGCTATTTATTATTAGCAAAACACTTTCGGACTTTCTTCCTGGAGTTATTAAACATAACGTGCGTAAAGACTCTGGACTCTCACTAGCTGTTTGACGTTCGAAGAAAATGAGCATTCATGTATATGAGAAAGAGAAACATTATGTATATATGACGAAAATGGAATTAGATAATATATATATAATTCGCAGATTATTTATTCGATCATGGTATATGGTATAATGCAATAGCAAAGTTCCGACGAAACCAAACCGAAAAGGAGGAAACAAATAATAAAACTATAAACCTGCCAGCTAGTGACATCCCACTCCCCCACTGGACCATCATCGAGTGAAAACCCATGACCTCCCGCGTCTGCCTCAATCCACGCACTCATGGCTATCGGATGTTATGGACCAAGAGGACAACAAAGGCTTTGCCTTTAAGTAACGCGGGTTCTTTATCGGCCTAAAGCTGATTCGCTCCTTATTAATTGCTCTTCTGCTTTTGGTACACGAAGAAAACCATCGTTAAAAGTGCCCTGACCTAACGATGAAAGCTGTGTAGGAACTTTGTGAACAGGGAACAGAAATGGTATTTCACGATAGATTGTGAGAAAAATCCATACAAGGTAGTTGGATAAAATGAAAGTGTTTGTGTATAAGAGTGTAAAAGAAACACAAGGGATTTACAACCGATGGGATTCAGTATAATGGGAGAAAGTGAAATCAGTGTTCAGTCACTCGGCAAGCGGATGTTCAGGGGGCGGATATCCACACCATTTTGTAATCCTGCACACAATCACAATGGGAGATCAACAGCCCCCTTCACGCACAAGATGTCGCGAGATAAACAGAAGAAAGTGTCTGCGTTCCTTGGAAAGTACGAAGATTTCATCGAGGAATGCAACACATTTCACATTTGAAAGTCAGAATCACAGATTGTATGACTTCCCGGGTTTCTTTTCAGCTGTAGAGGGGAGGAAAATGAATAATAGATTTAGCTTTATAAAAGGAATAAAAATAATGACAGCGAAACATATGTTATTCCAAGTATATGTAATCTACTCCATTAATCCTCCGATGTGTGTCATGCGACACATTCCTTGTCACATAACAACGGCGCCTGACCGCGAGAGCACGCAAATGTGTCACGCCGCCCAAACATGTGTGGCCTTTGATACCCCTTCCACGGCTCCGAAAATTAATGTAGGCCTTGGTCACCTCTTTCAATTGTGTTCTACGAGTGTGTGTGTGTGTGTGTGTGTGTGTGTGTGTGTGTGTGTGTGTGTGTGTGTGTGTGTGTGTGTGTGTGTGTGTGTGTGTGTGCGTGCGTGCGTGCGTGCGTGCGTGCGTGCGTGTGTGTGTGTGTGTGTGTGTGTGTGTGTGTGTGTGTGTGTGTGTGTGTGTGTGTGTGTGTGTGTGTGTATGTATGTATGGATAACTAGATAGATAGATAGACAGATAAGTATTTAGAAAGACACAAACACATTCCACAACGAAGAGTATACTTGCTATGTACCGAACCTTTCTTCGCCTGTGTTTACTTCCGTCAGTGTGTAAATTACTGCCTCAACTTTCTCTCAGACAATGTAAGTGTCTTGTATAGAACAACGCCTGCAATTTTCGCCGGCGACACTCCATGGAAATAATAGTTGAAAGAAGCATTGTTGATTTTTTTTCGTCACAACCCCGCCCTAAACAATCTACTTTTGATTCAAGTTTGGAGAAGATAGAATGTGCGTTCAATGTGAGCACGCGATAGCATTGGCGAATTCTTTTGTTCTACTGAACATCCGCAGTCTTTTGAATTACATGAAAGTGAAAAAGTTGAAAGTATCTTTTTATTATGCCTAGATACACCTTTACACAATCGCCGGTCCTCTTTCACTTTCTTTGTCGATAAGTACAACTACAAAGTTCAGAGGAGCCATCGTCCGGAAATTGTATCGGGGGCATCTACCCGCATCAGTGGCGACGGTCTGATCGAAGTCTCCGTCCTCCGCCCTCGCCACGCTGGCCGCTCGCCCTTCCGGGGACAGGCCAATCCCAAAGGAAATATGTTGTGTTCAAACCAATTCTCCCGGGAAAATGTTTGTCTTTGGTGCAGTTTACCCTATCAAGATACGCCAATTGATATGATTTCTTCTACCCTTTGGGAGTACCTATACATCATGGAAGTGAGTGTGTGCGTGTGCGTGTTATAATTTATTTCGATATAACTGATTCACCTACATTTAAATCTTGTTTGTTAAATGAAGAAAATATGCCTATTAACACACTTTCTCTCCAGTAGGCCTACACAGCACCTACACCTACTTGCGGCCAACGGGTGTGGGAGCCTTCGAAGCATCCTCGTCGGCATATGCTGCCTTTTCTACTTTCCATGAGTTACCTAATTAGCCCTGCCAGGTACTCGAGCCGTATTTCGATTTCTCTCGCCATATTCATAACTGCCTGGAAGAAAGTTGGTGGGAAGACGGTCGCTTGCGCTCCGACGGAAGCTCTCGGCTCTCTCTGTCGCTTTCCTGCGGGCCATTACACCGAAAGCATTTAATCTTATCATCGTCCTACGCCCTACACATTCTGTAATCATCTTCCCTTCTTTGTCTCGTGATTTAAAGAGCGTAACAATAAAAATGCACCAAACAATAACAATACCTTTCCGTCTAACTTGGGAAAGAAGATAACTTAGCGGTTTGTACGACAAGCTAGGTACCTTGCGCGAAGTGGGTCCTGATATCTTGAATGTAACTGTTCGCCCCCAAATTGCTGATTGAAAAAAATATCTTCACACAATTGAAGTGAAGTTTTTATCATAATGAGCATCTATTATATCTTATGTATCTGGTTGGAGAAACTGTTCAAAGATATCCGCAAGTTATGATTGGCTGGATATAATCGCCTTAACCATCTCGTTAACGCGCCATCGCAGTGACAGTGCGAGTTGGTGAGGCGGAGGCGGGGAGCGGACGCCGGGTCACCAGCACGCGCCGAGTCCTGTAAAGCATGCCGAGGTCTTTCTCGTGAGACGCGGTTTGCAACTCTGTTCTGGCGAGTTGGCGGAAAAGATCGGGGTGAAAGAATCAATTTGAAATAACGAAGAAAATGTGTAGTGTAGTAAGTCAAGGATCTTGGGGATGCCAGGGCTATCATGAAGTGTCATGTAATCACAAAAAAGGAACTTTAATGCCGGGCCTACCGTATGCTAGCATGCTGCTTTGGTGGTATGTTTGAGCATGACATAAACTGTTTTTATAAAATGCCACTGGAGTATATCAAACCATTCTTGAGGACTTTATAAGCACATTTCTGCGTCTGAAGTGAGCGGCTCTTCCATCTTTAAAAACGCTGATGCCAAAATTCATCTCATATTGTAGGACCCTTATCAATCATCGCCACAGGACTCTGGACACTGACTGTTCAGATGGTAATTTGCATGCTCGAAGGATCCTTTCTGCAGTCTCTTAACAACCAGTGCGGGAGAAATGTGCTTATCACGGGGCCAGATGGCGTCGCCTGCTGGTGGTTGGTGACGTCCCTCGTCCTTCCCTGATACTGACACCACCACTGACAACCTGAACAAAATAGTTGTTCAACTGTCCGTGTGTCAATGAGATATGCATCAGTGCTCCACAAAATGTAGTCTTTGATCTGTCAGTTAATCAAGGAATGTGAATATCAAAATACTGTGGGCTTTTCGAATGGACAAATATAATGAGTTTATGTTTCGTATGCAACGAGTATGTGATTACCAAAACAACGGTATTTCAAAACATCGCAGCTGTGAATAT
>NW_028234408.1:29080187-29087687 GCF_977035675.1 Penaeus japonicus
TTTTTCTATGGTTAGTTGTGATAATTTTCATTATATAAAGAAAGAAATTTTACAACCACAATAGTCATATAAAAAATAGCAACAAGTAGAATATGTAGTTCTATAGTATGCCTGTATATTTAAATCACTGCCCAAATCATCCTTTTCTGACTGAAACAGATTACAAAGAAAAGTAAGGATTAGAAACTTTACATTCAATTAACAATTTGTTTTGACAGGCTTTTTGACAGTGATCTTCAGCAAACAGGATTGGGCTAAAAGATACACAGCTGCTTACCAAGAACATTTCAAACTGAAAACTATGCATTTAGAAATCATACCCTACTGTGGTAAAATGAAATGAATGAAAAAAAAAAAACAAAAAAACTCGAGTTCTAAAAAAACATTTTGTTATTCAAGACAAGAGAAAAGGATGAGGAAGCAGTTGCCAGTTCAGTTACCCATCTGATGCCTGGTCTGGGCATCTTAAGATTTCAAGTTTTAAAAACTTATGGTCTGATATGTGAGTCTATATGTGATACATAAGCAAGATCCTAATTAGCATTCAGTATGATGACTCTAGTACTACAAGTAAATGAAAGAGAGCATGAAAGGTCATGATACATCACACAAAGATCCCTTGCCCTGAATAAAAACCCATCAGGGGTGTCATGCAGGTGGAACTAATCCTGGGGTACAAACAAAAAATCTCACCCTTCAGCAATAGGTTAGTCATATTACCATCATGCCCATGTAGTAGATAATCTTTCCTCCATGGCCCTCCCCTGTCCACACTCAAATCTTCAACTAGTATAAATATCTTAATGATCATTGAGTGATAATTAGCATTTGGTATAATGTCTTGTTATGCAAGTGATGGAACAAATAGCTTGTCATATCGACAAATTGAAAAATGCAAAAAAAAAAGTGATAATGTAAGTGATAGGATTAAATAATTTAATTCCTCTGGGAAAGGGATGTTTCATGGGGTGGGATAAATTTTGTACAATATTTTTCATTTTGTTGAAATCTAAAGTATCTACTCCTCCAGTTGTTTAACCCATTCACGCCGGATGACGTGCTGACACGTTTCGTGGTTTTCGCGTCAGACGCCGCCGACGAGATATCTGGCCAAGGCCGGCGCTCGGGGTAAGCGAGCGGGCAGCCCAGGCTCGCAACCCGTGCGCCCGAGAATCTCAAAGTGTTCGGATAATGCGTTCGAAAACCTCGGTAAAGCGACCGTGCAAAGCCGGAATGGCCCCGGCGTGAATGGGTTAACTAGGGTATCATAAAAAATGCTAATTAGTATGACAGTGCTATTATACCATATACCGACTCATCAATCATATCATATGTCTACAAAATAGTAAGTTGCACATTTCAAGATGCAACTCTGAAAGGGTTAAAGCTTGAGAAAGGTTCATTTCAGTGCATGCTTTTAAGTCTATGTAATTCAAATACTAAGCAAAGTAATAATATATCTATCTGATAACAAATATAAATTTTGTTTATGTTGAAATATACAGTAATTATATATTTTGTCCACTACAATTTTGTCTTAAAGATTACATCTACAAACCTATTCTATGTTGAGTTAGATATCTAAAACTGAACCCATTCACGAAGGGATGTATTTTTTGCCTACTACTGCGAACTCCAGGAAGATAACAAGCATGCAACGCTTTGTGCCAGGGTGTTATCTCGGTGCACAGGACCGTGCTAATCCTCTCAGAGCATTTTTTACCCACAATATTCTTATGAATACGTCTACAATGTAAAGGCACGTAAAAGTCTTGCCATGTCCTGGGGAGTTATTTTAGTCAAAACACATGTTACAGTAATGCCTTTTTAGTTTTATTTGATTTAACTTTGCCTCTATTCTTCCCTTCTATGTGGGGCATCAAAAAACATGTTTTATACTTTTTTTCTTTTTACCAAAACAAAAAGAACAATATGAATAATCACACACGTACTTATGAGTATGTACATGTACCTCGTGACGTGACAAGACATAATATCACGGGTAATCAACAAATTAGAAGTAGTACTGCATTTATAATTTTTTTTTACTTTATTTTATTTCTTGGCCAAACACACTTGATTTTACAATAGTTTTTTGACTTGGCTCTTTTTATTCAACTGATCAAGAAGCAGAAATTACCATGATGAGATCAATATCACGTAGTTTTCTGTGACGTCATTTTTCTGACGTTATATCTCATTTTATGACACTCAAACACCTAAACTAAAGCAACAGAGTCTAAGAAATAATGTAATCTATAATTACAATATGAAACATGGACACTATCATGATATCCTACATCAAGTTTCCTTTATTCTAATTGCCTTTGCAATTATACTACATTACTATCAATAAACGTACATGCTGTTTAACTGTATTGAACAGTAAGTTTTTTGTAAAACTATAAATCATACTGTATATCAAAAACAATAAAATCATTGAGTTTGACTAAAATCATCTCTCTCTCTCTTACTTTCTTATTCTTTATCTTTACTTGAGTTAAAAACTGAGACCCATTTAAATTCATTGCAATTTCCTTACTCATACATTATGCTTAACCATTGCGTACGGGTGTCACAACATACATGTTGGTACCGATTAGGCCTAAAAGAAGGGAGTCAATGTGTACATGAAGTGACATCGGGATCTGCTCACAGTTGAAGCACACACTCAGTCATGAAATATTATGGCTGTAACAGAGCTAGCTCCAGAGCTACTTGGTTCCAAAGTCAGCCTAAACTCTCATTTCATGAAGGATTTATGGAAAAATATTGTTTGGGCTAGTCTGTGCTACCCTGAGGGTGGATAAACCCCTTTCCTCGTCCCTCTAACTTTTAGCCGGTGCCGCTAGTGTCATAGACTTGATACCAGCTAGGTCATTAGGTGCCCCGTCGGCAATGGGTTAATATTTGACATTCAAACATGTGCATTGAGCATTATGATGTTTAGGGTTACATTTGGCTAGGTTTGACTTGACTTATAGGATGAGAAAGCACAAGATTTTGTGTATACAAAAGATAGGGAGAAAGATCAACACTTAAAACTCTGAAATAAACTAATGGAAAAAGTTCCCATGCTAACACATGTAACACAGTATCATTATAGAAAAAAGTGAGTCAAAAAAAATGTAAAGAGAGAGAGAAAGAAGAAAGGCTTTTGTCCTGGTTAACAGGATGTTTTGCCGGGTCCAATCACTATCAATTTTTTCCTTTTGTTGAAAATACAGGCAATCTAATCCTAATGTTATAATGTCCAATTACTAATATATGACATGATACCAAATGCTTATCATTATAATTTTGCTAATATATGATGTATAACATCATATATCATATCACAGCTAAAAATATCCTCACTAGGCTGAACATCTTGAGATGTGGCCCATCCCAGAGGGGTTAAGGATTTGAAGGGAGGGAAAGCAAACTGTATGCAACAAGTAAAGAATACCCTTAGAAACAAAGGATCCAGTAGGGTTCACAGCATGTCCAATGAGTCCAGACTTTTAATATTCATACAATATATATAACAATATAACAGCATAAATCAAACTGAGAGCTTAAGTGATGAATGCTTCAAGAAACCATAAGACACCATACAAAATGAAAAAAAAAAAAAGAGAAAAAGAATAGTAACAATATTCATGCTGTGAAAGATGCAAAATATAATCTCTATAGTACCCTGGACAAGATGAAGACTAAATCTTGTATCAACCTTTCAGAGACACCACAATGTGATACTAATTAGCATTTGGCATGACAGGTCATTCCAACTGACAGAATAAATAGCTTGTAATAAAAAAAGAAAAGAAAAAAAATGCATAACGAAAGTTATCCAACCGCGAAAATTTACATTGGTGGAAGTGTTACAAAAAAAGGGAAAAGAAAAAATGAATCAATATTTAGTAGTTCAGTAGTTCAGACACATGTGTTATATCACAGTGGCTTATAGGAAATATTTTGGTATCAGTCTAAGACTTTGACAACAAAAGCATTTAAGAATATCTAATGAGTGCGCATTCAAGTTCTCTCTCCAGCTGATGCTAGGAGAAAGTTGTGCCATCTAGGTTTTTGGATTTTAGATGAAATCCATTTAGATTAATATTATGGTATTTATAGTAATTATGATTGCAACTGTCATCATCACTCCCTCATTACTCATAGTACAATAAAATAACAGTGATCTAAAATCCCCCAATGTCATGTAAATCATAACACCCGCCATCAGGCCAAAAACTCGTATACCATGTATATCATGACACCCGTCCACAACGGGTTGATTTGCAGACTATATAACTAATAATACTGTGTTGTGTGGTCTTTACCACCATTACATTAATTTTTCTTTATCTTTGCATTATCCTACTCTGGATAATTGCCCTTCTAAAATTTAGGACTGTCAATCTATTTCCTAATGTTTATTATTTCAGAAATACCTACTGATACACCCATAGTTTGCTGTGGTCTATGTATTTTTGGGCCTCCAGCATAATCCAAAACAACCCTTCCTTGTTTAATTTGAAAAGATATAGCTGGTAACCGTCCCTGACAACTCAATGTCGAATAAAGAGCCAGTTTAAGCTGAATCTTCCCAATATATACATACTACAAATTTGTTGGCCTTGGGTCCGATAGTATATAAGCACAGCTATTGAATGTGTTACAGTTGGTGTCTTATCAGTTTTATTATCTATTCTCTTAGGATGAAAACTATTTGTTGAAATCTATCACTGACATTAATCAAAATTAAGTATTTTTATAGTACATGACAACCCTCACCCACTAGGTTACTCATATAAATCAGTTTTAATATAGATATATATTTGCAAAGAAGAAAGAAAATATAAGTAAACAAATAATAAAACTGTGTAGCCATTTCTACTTTACATATCCCTTCCTAATGTCCATGTCTGTCAGCGATTGAGTAAAGGGTACCAAACCTTCACAAAGTATATTTTGGCAAGATGTGAGTATGAATAAGTATATAAGTATATAAGTATATAAATAAATAAATAATATATATATTATATATATATATATATATATATATATATATATATATATATATATATATATAAAATCAGGTAATTCTTGAACATAGTTCTGCATCCACCTGAGACACTGCATCCTGTGGCCTCCATGCCTTAAGCTCTCTAGAAATGACTATTCAATGTGCACTTCATATACTCAACAAAATGTGGCCTGGGATAGTTCCTTATTTGACGGAAAGTCACAACGGTGGTCCACAATCTACATCTTGCCAGAATATACACAATGGAGGTTTGTTGGCCCTTTACATAGTGCCAAATTCAAGAAGGCCATGGTATTCACTTGAATCATTGCAGGTGTATTTTCAATAAGTGCCTATAGGCTTACCCTCATTTTCAGCAATTGTTTACGGACGCTGATAATATTATTTCTTGATTTTCATGTGTATTACTTAAGGTTTCCTTCACATTCATGCAGGCCTCTCTCTACATATATATCCATCTCTCTTTCCTGTTCAATGTGAACATTTTGCTGGCATGTCAAGGCGTGATTTAAGAGACGCCCAGTTCTCTTCAAGTATACATTTTCACCAAAACTGTTTCTCCTAACTCCAACATCTAGGCTCAACTCAAAATTCTTTAAATCACTTTTAAGTATGGACATTGCAGATTGCACCTGAGGTCTTGCATCACTGATCTGTACAGAACACAGCCATTATAATTTTGGTTAAAGAGATCTACTTTGACAGCAATAGGTGTGTGTTAGTACTAGTTACCATTAAGCACACTAAACAGAGTTCAATTTCTCCTCTGACGTTCTTTGGAGGTAAACATAGCTGCATTTCCCTTAATCTATTCCAGACTGTTGGATTAATCAATACTAATGTTTTTAAATGTTAAAGAACAACAAGGTCATTTAAATCAGATAAACACACCCAAGAACACGTGACAATGGTGAGAAGACACCTGGAAAAGTTTGGTAGCCTTTGCTCTGGCAAAGGCTACCTAATCTCTATCACATTCATGGTGGCAAGAAAAGAGTCTGTAGACTTCCAGGCTCTTTACAGTCAATAAGGAAGCAGTTCAAGCTCTATTCTGCCACAATGAGGAAGCAGTCCAAGTTCTATTCTGCCAGAATATTTGTGATGGAAGTGTGTGGTCTTTTATCAGAGAACAGCATGGAGGTTGCGGTGATTCCTTGACAAAGAGTCACTATGAGCTTGGACTTAACATTGTAGGCCTTCCATCACAGATCAGAAGGATCAAGTGAATTTAGACAGAATTTACCCAATACATTTACACAAAAATAGTAATAATATCCACTATGGGTTTTCTAAACAATTATCCTCTCTTCTTTCAGGGAGACTTGAGTTTCTCTTACAATATATATACTCTGCATTCATATTATTCAAAGTTCATTAAAGACAGACAAGAACCAGACAATTTTCTCAATATATTTCTAATAGAACCTTGCTATAGCCAGTGGCCTAACACTATGCTGCTGTCAAAACATTTATGCAAACATTTAATCAATACATAGACCTTAGGTCTAATCTACTTAGGTATTACACTCTAATGATTTCCAGTAAATTTTCCAAATGCATCCAGCCTTGGAAAATAATCAAAAGAAATCTTACTTAAAGTGGCTGCAAGAGTCGTACAAAAATGCATGCACTGTTTAGTATGGGGTTGAGTGCATAACTCCATGCCATCACGTCATGTCAAAAGCTTAGCTCTGACGTTGACACTCAGGCATTTGTTACCAGCGAATTACTTGTTAGCAGATACCATGCTATCCAGCTGCGAAAGCTTCAGCTTCAACCATGCCTCCTCTTTGAAATCGGACAGGCCTAGGGAGATGATAATGAGTGCAGTGAGGCTAAGAGGCCAAAGACAAGAGTGCAGGCCGCCTCGGGTGCGGGAGGGCAGGGCGCCGTGGAATCGCACAAGAACACAGAACAACCACTACATTCATCATATCCCGGAGCGCAGCCTGTCATTACCATCCGTGCTCCTCGACCTCATGGGCTCAAGGCGTAGAGGACGACCGCGGTGAAGCCAACCACCAGGAGGTAATGACGGGGAGCAAGATGAGAGATGAACAAAGCGATGAACAACAACCAACACGACAGCCTCTGCTCGGTTGCCACTGCGAACCTCGCGCTGTTTCCCCAACTATTTGCTATTTCATACCGCTTTCGTTTAGACTACTTTGAGATTTTTACTTGACCTCAGGCAATTATGAATGACTTGGTTGCCTAGTAAAATATTGTCATGTGGTATAAGTCTTGTTCGACTTCACAATAGGCCGATTATTACATTTCCTTCCGTTATAGTTCAGCCATACACATGATAGGAAGCCAATCCTAAAGTATACCAATATTTACAGATGATTGTAATTTGGATTTGAAATTGCATTGCACAATGGTTAAAACTCTGTTGCAAATTATAATAACAAAACAATATTTGGGAAATATGAGTTTAGTGATCGGAAAAAGTTATGGTTTATTAAATA
>NW_028234408.1:29097687-29102687 GCF_977035675.1 Penaeus japonicus
AGCAACATCTTTTAATAAGTGAACATTTGAAGTACAGCCTGCACACTGTACACTATATTTTCGTGAACATCGAAATATCAGCGAAAAGTGCCCTACTGGCTAATGATCTGAAGGTTTATCCTTTTACCACCCTGTACCACAGGATCACTCGGTGTAATGCATAGTGATAGGATTCTTCTACTTTCCGATTAACGTGAACATGAAACCTGAACGTTTCTGACATGACCCAAACTGAATGAATCGTACGTCTGTTTACTTGATAGATTCGCTTGGTATCATTCGGCAAATGCATCAGTCCCTCTTGTAGGATACTATATACTTTAAATAGAAAACCGTAGTTGCGATGGAACAAGGGCTAACTGATGTAATATTCATTTTATCTATTCAGGTAGAAAATGATAACATAAATTTATTTATATACTTTTTTTATTCTCTTTATAAAATAACTCCACAACAGTGTACATTAAAAGCGGTGCCTCCCCTTTATGGGGCAGAAGTGGATGGAAATGGCGCTAATCCTATTCCGCGTGCTTGTTTACATGCTGAATAGGCGTGAAGGTGAAGGGGAAGGAAATAGCGCACATATCATATAAGAGGAAGACACAATGCTTACTCCAAACACATAAAAAAGATGGATCACATAGAAGTGAGAACGTTAATAAAAATTCCGTACTTCAATACTTTTCTACAGTCACTCATAATTACAAAATACTTTACGATGCTTTTATTTTTTTTAGGTTGGTGTAAGAACGTATATACACTTAAGGTGCTTTCACGTTAAGCTCTTTTAGTTTGAAAGACACTTGGGTGTATTAGATAAGGAAATAGAATCTACTTGTGATGTAAAACAAATGGTAAAAAACAAACTCTGATAGTAACGATAACGGCAGTAATAATTTACTGAATTTTGGAATGAAAATGATGGCAATAAAATGGTAAGCATAACAAGTATAAGACCAGAGACTAAAACAATGATTACAATGATAACACTAATAATATAGATATTAATGATAATGATAATGATAACGATAGGGAAAAAGATCATATCGAATGATGATATTGATGATGTCCGCATTGTAATGATAACTATTACTATCATTAGCATTACTGTTGCTATTATAATAATATCAACAAAAGTTTGATAAAAAGATATAGCAGGTATTTTGCCTCACGCAGTGAGGCGTCAATTCATGAATTTATGCGGCATTACTGCTGTGCAATAACCACGTATCTTTTTCTTAGTGCCTCATAAAACTTTGACGTTTTCTGTCACTACTATATGAGAAAACGGGAAATGTATACATTCTGTTAATTTCAAGTCCCTAGCTGCAATAGATAAAGTAGGCCAACTGCTTCAACTTCATCGCTTCATATCAAAACGTAGATTTTTGCATTTTGAAAATCCTCTCCTGCATTGCACTTCTTATTGCACAAATATATCCAACTGCTGCTTATGAAAGTATGAAAAGGAATTAGGTTTGCCGTAGCAACTAATGTTTGAAGTTGATTTTGATTTTTTATTTGATTTGATTTAATTTAATGGATAGTCAAAATAATGTACTGCAATAACACAAGGCAAGATGGAAATATCACATAACTCTTCATGCTAGATGGATTTAATGACCGTGTCACGTTTCACTTTGAGATATGGTGTACATGTGTTCACTTACATTCTTTGTTGATACTTAGTTTCTTCTGCCATTTATGCTTCACCAAACTCCCGGTGTAGCTTTTATCAAGCCTGACTCTCACAATTAAATCTAATTGCCTTTTTTTGCCTTGATTTTGTTTGGTCCTTTTTGATTTTGCATGCTGGCTAACGGCACAGGTGTGGGCTAACTTGCGATGTGTGGTCATATTATATTAGAATACTATATTGCAAATTTAAGAGCATAGTTATATCCTGTAGTTTATCAGTTGAGTGAAAAAAAAAGTTTCACAGTCCTTCATCTATGCATCCACGTAATGCCCGATTGATATACCGTCATAGGATATAACAAGTGTAAAAATATCAAATGGGAATATATAGTTATTTAGCTCTGCTTTATGGTCTTGAATGCTTTATACAAATTCTAGCTTTTGAGTGTTTACCAGCTCACTTAAGGTGCGAAAGGTCCTAATCACATGCTCTTGCTGGCGATCAGTATGATAATGCTTGGAAATTTCAGCACGCGGTGGTATACACACAAAATGTATAGCATGACCTCGTTCTTTTGCGTAATATACGTTTATTCCGATATCCTTTGTAATGTTTATACCATTTTACCGAGGGTGTTCAGGGCCTGGATAGTCTCTGTGAGTCGTAGAAAATGACTCCTAAGCCGTTTTTGTAGGAGTTTTGTGGCCAACTCGGTTTGCGTAGTGCCAGCCCAGTTATAAAGTTCTGCAAAATATTCATAGGTGTACGATGTTCAAGATATTAAAGTTTCAAGATGCTCAATGAGGGTTGCAACGGCATACTGTTATTTTAGGGGCATTTGCATAAAATTCACTCAGTGTCAGTATCCTATACTTAATTGATTACTTGATGATCAATATGGCTAAATGCACAGATATAGGCAAGGTAGGTCCCAGACTCCCTGGGGGGCCGGCCAGCCATCTTGCTTTTCGGCTAGAGCGGGGAGCCGTCACGGAAGCCCCAGTATTTTTTCCATGGCATGTGAAATTCGGAATTATATTACCGTAGAGTATAATGAGTTGCACTATTTTTAATGATTTGCTCTATTTTTATCAATATTTATCAAACTTGATTTTCCAATAATAAAAGTGAGTGAAATGAGGATCAAGATTCTCATAAGTAGATTGAAAAGATTAATTCATGAATAAATGATATATGAGAAAGAAAGGAAATTATCTAAATATGTCCGCATATTTTGTCTACATTTGATGAAATGTAGACATTCTTGTAAACTGAATTCTGAACAATGCTGAGGCCTACCTGACGTTCTGACCTGGATAGATCATACAGATTACCAAGTTATACAGATCAATATGTTTCTCCGCTCTATTCTAACTGCACTAGGTAGAGAATGTTACAGAGATTAAGCGCTCCATGAGATTCTGCAGTGGTCTACTGTGAGGTCGAATGATACAGGCTTCATTGCCACTGTGCCGTGTTAAGCTCGAAATGTCTGCAAACGTACAATGATCTGTAGAAAATAGTGTTTTCTTGCTTGTGGTTGGAGTCAGTGTTTACGATGCAATTGTCATGAAAACGCTACTAATTATGATTATCTTGAATGAGGACAGAATGCGAATTAAGTCTGTATATTCGTATTGTAATGGTGTCAGTATCTGACCTGCAAAGGGTTCGCCACTAGTTATGCATTAACGTCTTTACGCAGGGAGTTTTTAAGACAACTGAGAGACAACGTCAGGTCGTCTCACCCAGCCTCTCTCAACACGAAACATCCCCGTCGCAACACAACAATCCCTCGATCAAGAAGACATGCACTCTCCCAAGCATGCCGAGGATGATGGCATCTTGCTGCACGTTCTTAAAAGGAACAAGTCACTGTTCTGCAGAAGGATGTTTGCCGTCAGGTCAGCCCGAGCCATTATCTGATTTTTCTCTCGCCATGAATCCTAATGTATATCTTGTCCTCAAACTAAAAAGAGGAGCAACGTAACTGAACGACTATGTCTTTATAATTGAGAAAAAATTATTGGGCTGTTCACATATGGAAGGTATCTTTAAATACTCAATCCCCCACATTACATTAGATATAAAAGCAGATATCAAGCTGCTCATGATTTGAGCGAAGATCAACAAGTACAAGAAATCCCATCAAAAGACTAGCGGCGCGAGGTAGTCCACGCGTGACGCGAGAATCTCATCCGGCATTCAGTAGAAAGCTTGGGTAGCAGGGGAGGGCTGTGGATGAATACGTTCAAGAGCGTTCACGCTGCATTAATTTACTGCATCATGTTGAAGAAAGAAAGAAAAAGAGGGCAGGGGAGGAAGTATAAGTAGGATATGAACACAGCAAGCATGCTTTGACAGAATAGGAATATAACAAAAGTGATGAATTTTTTTTGTTGGGAACTAGGATATTTTTTAGCCAGCATGTCAATGCAAACTAGTGAGGTAGATGATGAGTTGATGATGAATTTCTTTCTTTCTCACTTCTTTAGAATATTTTCTGGTTGTAAATGCACCTGTGTGATAAGCGTCGGTGTTTCAAGAATGTGAGATTTAAAATTAAGCAAGCGTTCAAAACGTTAACACTTCAATTATACAAGTGGGTACTGTCTTCTTGTCAGTTTTAAAAGGCAGTAAGTTGTCTGCTTACAGCTGTGAGTAATCATCAGGCTAAAGCTGAACATATGCAAGATATATTCCTGTCCCGCCGGAGCAGCATTTCTTTTGTGTGTCAGAAGAGAGGAGCATATGCGTGTCTTCTCGGCTCTGTGAAGAAGGAATATATACCGCAAAAGGTTATTGCTTCATGAGTAAGTTGCATTTATACGATACACGTTTGTATACAGTTTATGATATAAACATTCTATTCAATATGTATATATATATATATATATATATATATATATATATATATATATATATATATATATATATATATATAATGATTCATGTACAGACATTGCATTCGTATATTCCCAAATAATCATAACAGATTGGTGATTTGAAGAAAATGTCAAGGCACTTTTACAACCCCCATTTATCCTTCATAATTATTAACAAGCAACTCCGCCTTTTATGATCATATGCATGACTTTACACGAGAAGTCATTATGGCTGAAAACATAGTGAGGAAAACACAGCTTGGTGTATGGACACAGCCTTAGCCTTCACTATTTTCCGTGTTGGCAAGATGGCCAGGCTGCCAGAGAGGTGACTAACCTTCTAAATGGGCGGGAGAGAGGAGGGACGGAGGGACGGAGGGACGGAGGGAGGCGGGAAGGAGCGAAGTTGGACGGGGTTGGGCCGACCGCGTCCTTTCTTGCCCGGGGGAGGCGCTCGTCCGACGCCCCACAACTCT
>NW_028234408.1:29107687-29112687 GCF_977035675.1 Penaeus japonicus
CGTATATCTAAATTATTGTATATTTTAGATGTACAATGAAATAAACAAAATCAAGAGTGCGCAATCAACAGACATGTCTATGATTACGCTGGCACTGGGATGGAAATGCCGATTGGAAACACGAGTGTCCACTCACACGCGAACGAAAATCCAACGCCTCTGGTAGCCTTTCGGATGCTGGCCGCAGTTAATCGGATGCTCGACATTTTCCCTCTCGTGGAGGCGACTGTGAGTGGACTGCTATGAAACCACTCACTTGACGACATATTGCATCTTTCATTCATAAAGTTTGCCTCGATGGTGACATTGACAATATTGTCACTCTGTCTACCTTTGTTCTTGCATTACATTCTCCTTGCATCTCCTTCTCACGGTACCGACGTTAATAAAGATGGTAATGATAATACTTTGAGAGCAATGTTTTCCATCATCATGATATTTGCACTGGTAATATGACTCCGAGAAAGAATGGTCTTATAGCTGATAATGAGGATATAATAACAAGAACAGAATTGTGATGAATATAGATTGTATGGAAATGATCATAAATACTTCAACAAAAATAAGAGATTATGATAATAATAATAGTGAGAATAACGACAGCAATGATGTCAATGTTACTGATCATGGTGATTACGATGAAAGTCATTTGGTGATGATGGTGATAATGACAGTGATACTAATAATGATGATTAATTCATTGATGTTTTATTAGTCTAATTATCATCTTATCGGCATTATTGGATTTATTTTCATCAATGATGCATTTTTAAATCAATAACAGTTGCAGTATTCATTAAAAAAAACTATCATTATCATATGATATTCTCTATTGAAACTTTCTTGCTTTGACTCTGTTATCATAAGGAAGAAGCAAACAACGTTCGATTACGTTATGCAAATGCTTAGTCAACAGCCGGGAGCTCTAAGGTCAAAGAGACTAGGCTTTTACAACTATTCTTTGTGTTATAAATGTCCGTGTTACACGCTGCCTGCATTTCACTTGTGTTGCTCGTGGGGCCTGTTTGCAGAGGGCGCGTCCCCCCCGCCCCCTCGTCTCAGCGACCGCCGGCGGGGGAGACGGCCGCCCTGACCTCGCACTGCGCCGGCAAGGTCACATGCAGATGAAGGACCTCTTTCTATTCTCCATTCTTTCTTATGCTTTTTTTCCCCTCGTATCTTCTGATCTTCTCTTTCTAATATTCCCGCCCAATTTGTGGCTTGCTGTGGAGTATGATAAAGGATATGTTGCTTATAAGCACTTTCTCGCTATTACATATATACAATAGAGACCAGAGATCAGCCACCCTGCTTGCCTGTTGATCCCGTCAAGGACTTTTTGGTCATGCCTTGTCCCCTGGGCAGGAGACAGTGGGTATTTAGCGAAAGAATTCCATGTTGGTAACAGAATAACATAAGTAAACTTGCGAAAATCTTTATTGCAAGTCATGTCATTTTTTTTTCTCCCCTTTCACGCTCTAATTGCAATCCATTTCCTTTTCCTCTCCTAAAAAGACTCCTCGACGCTCATATGTCCTTTTCCACAATCGACGCAGACCTCATCGCCCCGCGGGCACTTCGACCTCACAAAGGGGGCCCCCGATCGACCCCTGGCCTCAGGAGGGTCATCTTCGTCGACCCTCACTTCAAACACAAAAGAACCTCCGATTTCCCCATATATGTATACTTTATGGTTATATATACATAAATTTACATACATACATACATATATACATACACATATATATGTATATATATATATATATATACATATATATATATATATATATATATATATATATATATATATATATATGTATATATATAATGTACACACAGGCACACACACACACACACACACACACACACACACACACACACACACACACACACACACACACACACACACACACACACACACACACACACACACACACACACACACACATATACACACACCTTCCCCTCGCATAGGTAGCGCTGCTTCTGGTGATTTATGGGCCAGTGATAAAGTGAGAGAAGACTGTTATGGTCATATACATGTCAGAGACAAACGTAACATGCCGTTATCACTAACACTCTTTCGCTGAATGACGGGGATATGTATGGAGAGACAGTTAGTAGACATTCATTGCAGAAGGTGGGATGTCTCTTTCTATTTTTTTTTTTTCAAAATAGCTGTCTTCAGGAATTAGTCGACATATACACATTTCTTTTTTATATTTAACCTGATGTTTCTAGGAATACCACAGAACCAGTCTGTTTTCTTTCTAAGACCGGTTCTCATCATAATGGTGATTATGGATAATTAAGATGAAATTCATGATATATAGAAAGTAGAAAATTATGGACAATGCACATGCGATATTACTCCCCATCATATGGATTCAAGGCAGGGACGCAAAAGCAGACGGCCATCTTTCATCTGAATCAACGCCACGTTATCTGCTGATTCCAACTGATGTTCAGTGCCAATGGATTGCGACATAAAACCGGTGGAGTGCCGTGAAGGTCAACACCACACAACGGTCATCCACTAAATTATAGAGCCAGGACGCGAAATGTCTTGCTGTGTTTACTGTTCAACTAAGTGAGAGGTTGGGGCTCAGGGGGCAAGTAATCTGAGTTTTATGTCAGGAAATACATAAGGAATAAAACAATCATTGACTCATTCGTTTTTTCATGCAAAATAATAGTCCCATGTTATCGCATTTACCAAATAGACTTCTCGACGAATTAGAGATATATGTGATTGGTATAGAGATATGAGAGAGTTATAGTTTAAATGATAGTTAGACATACAAAGTGTAGAGTGAGATTGTGTGGTGAGAAGAGTTATTGTGGGCGGGTAGAGTTTTGGAGAAGTGTTGGTTTGTGATTAGTGTGTTAGAGTGATTTTTGTGAGATAGGAGGTTATAGTGAGTCGATATTGTTTTTTTATATATTGATATTGAGATTTATAGTTTTGAATATTTTGAAATTTATTAGAGTTTATAGAGTTATAGATTAATGCGTAGAGTTATGTAAAGATAGAATAAGATATGAGGAGTGAATATTATATATTTATAGTTTTTGTTAGATATTTTGATATATAGAGTTAGATTTGCATTTAGATATAGTGCATAGAGAAATAATTTTATATATGAATATTTAATATTGTAAGATAGATATTATATATACATTTATATAGATAAATTTAGAGATGATTATAGTTTTATATAAATGTTGAATATAGGTATATAGTATTTATATATAGCATATTATATATATAATATATATAGATAAGATGTGCTGCTATCGAGCGATCTATTTATCGAACTATCTGATCTTTCTCTCGCTTCTCTGTCTCTCTGTCTATCGATGTCTGTCTGTCGCTCGTGCGCGCGCTCTCCTCTCTCGGCGCGCTCGTCTAGCTCTCTCTGCTCGCTCGATCTCCCACCCACCCCCCCCCCCCTCGTCTCTCTCTTGACTATGTACTTCGATATGATATAGTATGATATAGATATACTGACATATATATATAGTTAAATATATTTATATATAAGATATATATAGATTTTTAGATATAATATATAGTCTTAGTTGTGGGGTGTGAGTGGTCTAGGCAAGGTACACGACTACACAATCACTCACACATCAACACAACCACACACCACACACAAAATCACACTACTCTCTCCTCCTCACCACTCACACACTCCTACACTCACTACACATCCTCACAAAGATATGTGTGAGTGTGTGAGTGAGAGAGTGTGAGAGCGTGAGTGTGAGTGAGTGGGAGAGAGTGTGTCTTTGAGTGTTCTTTGTTTGTGAGAGTGATAGATGTGATAGAGTTATTGATAGAGTGGGTGAGCTTATTTTAGTGTCAGAGAGGTGTGTGAGAGATAGATTTACGAGTTAAGAGTGATAGAGTGTTTGAGAGACACATTTAGGGAGTAGAGTGGAGTTATATATAGAAGTTTGATTTTGCGAGATTCATATAGTGAGATTTGGTGAGAGTGTATATTTATGAATTTTTGAGAGGAGAGAGATTTTTGTGTTATTTTGTAGGCATGGGATGGAGTGTGAAAGACATATGGAGACAGATGATTTTTGAGGAGAGAGATTGATTGAGTGTTTTTGAGGGTTAGTGTGTGTGATGGTTGTATTGAGATTATTTATTTTATATAGTGAGAGTTAGTGAGTTAGTCTTTTGAGGTTAAAAGATAGTGATTGTATATATCTGATTTGAGATGAGTGAGGGTTAATAGGGAGATAGTGAGACTGAGAGAGGGAAATAGATTTGAGTGTGACGGGTGATATTATTGTTATAGAGAGAATAGTTATAGAGATGGGATAGATGATTATAGATAGGGGTTGATGATATAGAGTATATAGATAGAGTATTTTGTTAGATACACATAAAGTGGAATTATAGATATGGTTGTCAACACACAACACTCCACACTCTCTCACACACCACTCTTGATGAGATTTTATAGTTTGTATAGTAGTTTGAATTAGTAGATCTAGTGTTGAATTTATATGTATATATATTGGGATAGAGGGATATTGGCATTTGTTATATGGATTGATAGGAAGAGATGAGATGTTGTTGTGTCAAGAGTGCTGGACGAGCGTGTCGAGAGTGAGAGTGTGAGTGTGTGTTGTGTGAGAGTTTGTGTATTAGTGTGTAGAGTGTGAGTGGTTAAGTTTGTGAGGGAGTGTGTGGCTGGGTTTTTGTACTGAGTGATGGTGTTTGAGGAGAGTGAGTTGTGAGTGAGAGAGATGAGTGTGTGAGATAGGGGTTGTGTGAAGTGTGAGAGTGTGCGTGTGTGAGTCTGTTAGATTCTGTTGTGTGTGAGAGTGAGAGAGTGTGTGTGTTGAGAGTTTGATAGATTGTGTCAGTGTGTTGAGTAATTTGTCTCATTGTGGGGAGAGGCAAGTGTGTGTGTTTGATTGTGTGTGTGTTGAGTGATTAGTTAAGTAGTGAGGTGATTGTGAGACAGTGTGAGGAG
>NW_028234408.1:29167687-29170187 GCF_977035675.1 Penaeus japonicus
TTGTGGTTTCACTACGAACAGCATCGTCTTCCGTTTCCAAATACGAGGCATATCTGGGTAATCACTAAATCAAAGAGGAAATGCCATGCAAAGAGGAACAGAAGATGACCCTCGGACCGCAGAAGATGACGCTCGTCCACGGCCATGACAGACCGCGCCGCGCATGAGGTCAAGGGAAGGCCGGCTGCGCAACACAAGGTCATGGGAAAGGCAAGTTCAGCGAAGTGCTGACTCAGACCTCCTGAGCGAAAACAAAGACGGCCTTTTCGATGGTTTTAAAACTGGTAACTTTGCTGGCGAGTCGAAACGGTTAGGTCCGGGAATCAAGATTTCTACGGGAATGCAAGACGGGCAGGACGAGGAAGTGGAAGAGAGAGAGGAAGAGAAAGGGCAGATAAGAGAACGTCGAGAAAATAGAAGCGTGAGCGGAGGAGGAGGGGATTGGGAGGAAGAGGCGGTAGAGGAGGAGGCGGAGGAGACGGAGGAAGAAGAGGAGGAGGAAGTGGAGAAAGAGGAGGAGGGGGAGGAGGAAGAAGAGGAGAAGGAGGAGGAGGAGGAGGATAAGGAGGACAAGGAGGAAGAAGAGGAGAATGAGGAGTAGGAGGAGCACGAGGACGAGGAGAACAATACGAGAGGTGAACAGAAAACGATTGTACTTGTGGCAGAGGAGTGGAAGCTGGGAGCGGAGTACGGGAGTAAACGGAGGAAAAATAAAATGCAGAGAGAAAAGAGAGAGGAAACCGAAAAGCACCCGAGGAGAATAACAGGGGTCGCAGTCGTGCGGCAGAATGCACAATCAACACTTGGCATGCACTCGGCGGCGGCAAGCAGTGGGGAGGTGGGGGGGGGGGGCAGCTAGGGAGGCTGCGCGGTGCATGGAACTGCCAACCAGAATGCAAAGATTGATGGAAACAATTCTGAGAAGAGGATAATGATAATGATCATAAAACAAATCATTAAAAAATCACAAAATCATAAAAAAAAACGAAAAAACAACAACAAACGTGCAATAAGTGTTATAGATGGAAGAGACAAAAAGACGAAAACGTCAACTTTCACAAGGTTAATGACGGGAGGCGTCTTGAGGCAAACACGAGGAGGGGGGGGGGGGGGTCAGTCCTGGCAAGAGTTTGGTGCAGCGGAAGGCCGGCGCGAGAAAGGGTCGCGACGAAGAAACGCATTGCATCACGCAAGAACTACCGCTGCCTTCGATAAGAACTCTGGAAGGGATATCTAACCATCAAAAGAAACTTCAGACGCCTTGCGACGTGTGATGTAGAGATAGATAGATAGATAGATAGGTAGATAGATAGGTAGATAGATAGAAAGATAGATAGATAGATATAGAGAGAGAGAGAGAGAGAGGGCCAGCGGAGAGCGCGCGGTCTCACTCTTCTACTCTTCTTTCTTATCCTCATCTCTACCTCTCTCTCTTATCTCTCTTCTCTTCTCTTCTCTCTCTCTATTATCAAATCTCTCTCTATCTTCTCTATCTCTTCTCACCAACCCCTCTCACTCACTATCCAAATCTCTATATTCTCTCTCTATCTCTCTCTATATCTATCTCTTCATCTCTCTCTCTTCCTCTCTATTCTCAATTCTCTTCTATCTCTCACTCTCTTTCTCTCCCCCTCTTCTCTCCCTCTTTCTTTCTCTCTCTCTCCTCTCTTATCTCTCTATCTCTCTCTCTCCCCTTTTTTCTCTATATCTATATCATCCCTCTTCTCTATATATAAGCTCTATCTCCCATTTTTTTTTATCTCTCTCTTCTATCCCTTCTCTCTATATTCTCTCTTCTCTATCTCTCTCCTTTCTCTCTATCCACCCTCTCTCCCTAAATCTCCCACTAAATCAATCACTATTTCTCTCTTCTTTATCTCTCCCCTTCTCCTATCTTTTTCTATCTATCTTATCTCTCTCTTCTTATATCTCTCATCTCTCTATATTCTCTTCTCTCTTCATCTTTCTCTCTTCTTCTCTCTTTTCCATATCCCTACTCTCTCCCTCTCTCTCTCTCTCTTATTCTCTCACTCTTCTCTCTCTCTTCAACACACCAACCTCACTCCCACACACTCACCCACACAACTAATACTCTATACTCTCTCTTCTACACTCACTACCCCCTACTCTCTCCAACACTCTTACCTCACTCACCCACTCACTCAATCAACTCACTCCTCTTCTCTACTCTCTCTCAATACTTCCCTCTTCTCACTCTTCTTTCTCATCTACTTCTCTCTCTCTCTCTCTCTATATTATATATATAAAACACTCACACATCAACACACACACACACACACTCACACACACACACCCACACACACACAAAAACACAACACCACACCCCCCCCACAACCACACAAAAACACACACCAACACTCAAACACACACAACAAACACACACACACACACACAACACACAACAACAAAAAAACAACAACCCACCCAACACCCCACCCCCCCCCAACAACCAACCACCCCCACCCACACAAAAAAAAAC
>NW_028234408.1:29232687-29237687 GCF_977035675.1 Penaeus japonicus
TCTCTCATCGCTTACGGACGTTGACACCCGCAGACTGCGAGTGGGACGGCGTCGTCTACCAAAACGGAGAGCGGGTGCCCGACTCGGCCAGTCCGTGTGAAACATGCATATGCTCAGGCGGAGAGGTGGAGTGTTCAGTTATCCAGTGTGCATGGAGGAGTGATTGCGAGGGCGTCTACACAGAGGGCGTTTGCTGTCCTTCTTATGATCATTGTCCTTCACAGGGTAGGTAATCCGTCGCGTGCCTTATCCTTTCACGCATGCAATCGTGAGGTTTTGCAGAATTCATGGGGCAGAAGTACGAAAATGAGCGCCAGACCGGTTTGTCGTCTCATCTTTATCTAACTTTATGTATCGACGTTATTAACACCGAAGTAATGTTGACTAGGATTTCCATCTGTCCCTTCTAACCTACGTAACATATTCACTTGGGCCATAGCTCATAAGTTTTACTGACCAAACTGCTAATGGTGACTTTCCCAAGCAATCAACATGTTGCGAACCCTGTGCAAAATTACACAAGCGATGGGCATACAATGTGCATTGCTTAATTCAAAACACAATCTCTCAGCAAGGTAGAGTGTATAAAGATGAATTATTGCTGACTTTATGGATTACCACGGAAATATCATGCCTCTTACTCTCCCATATCCTTCATCTGTAATGCGATATATAATGCTAAATATGTGTATGAGCTCTAAAATATAACATTTTGTAATAGGAGTTAATGATTCCAAAATAAAGACGGAAAGTTTATCCGGGTTGGTAAAGACACAGGTGTAGTAAACCCAATTGTTCAATCACAGGTTGAAAGGAAATTGTTCCTTGGGTAACTCATTGTATCCAGCTTTCATGTTTGCCAAAGAGCTTTTAGTGTATCAAACTTCCAAAGGCCTAAGGAAGTAGTCCTACTGGTAAAAATGACTAATATTTCCAAAGGGTAGATAGGCCTATATAAAAATTGTTTTGCATGATTTTTTAAAATTTATATAATGCATAGCACATACTGTATTCATCTAATCGTTGTGATACATTATTGCTCTCATAAAATATATTAAAAAAGAAGAAAAGTTATCACATTGTCTTTCATCCAGGTATGAAATTATTATAATTTTCATAAAAAAATGCTAAACAGAGAGTGCTGAGCTTCAGCCTGTTACATTGGGAATACTTTTAATTTCTTGCCGTGAAAGGGACCCTTTTTCCTTATGCATTTCCAAGGCAGGTAAGATTTACTGATTCTTTGTCTGTTTTCTAGATGCGGTTGAGGCAAATGAAGCCGTGACTCAAGTTTCTCAAACTCAAGAGCAAGCAGTAGTTGAGGCCAGTGAAGCTGCAAATGAATCATCTCAAACTCAAGAACAAACTAAAGTTGAAGCTAATGAAGCTGTACCTGAAGACTCTCAGGCTCAAGATCAGACTGGAGTTGAGGCCAATGAAGCTGTAACTGAAGCTTCTCAGGCTCAGGAACAAGCTGAAGTTGAAGCCAATGAAGCTGTAACTGAAGCTTCTCAGGCTCAGGAGCAAGCTGAAATTGAGGCCAATGAAGCTATAACTGAAGCCTCGCAGGCTCAGGAACAAGCTGAGGTTGAGGCCAATGAAGCTGTAACTGAAATTTCTCAGGCTCAGGAACAAGCTGAGGTTGAGGCAAATGAAGCTGTAACTGAAGCTTCTCAGGCTCAGGAGCAAGCTGAAGTTGAAGCCAATGAAGCTGTAACTGAAATTTCTCAGGCTCAGGAGCAAGCTGAAGTTGAGGCCAATGAAGCTGTAACTGAAGCCTCACAGGCTCAGGAACAAGCTGAGGTTGAGGCCAATGAAGCTGTAACTGAAGCTTCTCAGGCTCAGGAACAAGCTGAAGTTGAAGCCAATGAAGCTGTAACAGAAGTTTCTCAAGCTCAGGAACAAGCTGAAGTTGAGGCCAATGAAGCTGTTACTGAAGCTTCTCAGGCTCAGGAACAAGCTGAAGTTGAAGCCAATGAAGCTGTAACTGAAGCTTCTCAGGCTCAGGAACAAGCTGAAGTTGAGGCCAATGAAGCTGTAACTGAAGCTTCTCAGGCTCAGGAACAAGCTGAAGTTGAAGCCAATGAAGCTGTAACAGAAGTTTCTCAAGCTCAGGAACAAGCTGAAGTTGAGGCCAATGAAGCTGTAACTGAAGCTTCTGAGGCTCAGGAACAAGCTGAAGTTGAGGCCAATGAAGCTGTAACTGAAATTTCTCAGGCTCAGGAACAAGCTGAAGTTGAGGCCAATGAAGCTGTAACTGAAGCTTCTGAGGCTCAGGAACAAGCTGAAGTTGAGGCCAATGAAGCTGTAACTGAAATTTCTCAGGCCCAGGAACAAGCTGAAGTTGAGGCCAATGAAGCTGTAACTGAAGTTTCGCAGGCTCAGGAACAAGCTGAAGTTGAAGCCAATGAAGCTGTAACTGAAATTTCTCAGGCTCAAGAACAAGCTGAGGTTGAGGCCAATGAAGCTGTAACTGAAGTTTCTCAGGCTCAAGAACAAGCTGAGGTTGAGGCCAATGAAGCTGTAACTGAAGCTTCTCAGGCTCAGGAACAAGCTGAAGTTGAAGCCAATGAAGCTGTAACTGAAGTTTCTCAGGCCCAGGAACAAGCTGAAGTTGAGGCCAATGAAGCTGTAACTGAAGCTTCTCAGGCTCAGGAACAAGCTGAAGTTGAGGCCAATGAAGCTGTAACTGAAGCTTCTCAGGCTCAAGAACAAGCTGAGGTCGAGGCCAATGAAGCTATAACTGAAGCCTCTCAGGGTCAGGAACAAACTGAGGCTGAGATCAGTGAAATTTCCCAGGATGAAATTGCTCCAGGTTTATCCCGCAGTGATCTGGCACCTGAGGTATCAGATGTGGATATAATTACAGAAGCTTCTGAAGGTGAAGTAGCTACTGAAGCTACTCCTGTTGATGAAATCCTTATAGAAGCGTCTGAAAGCGAACAGGCAACTGAACTGATTCCAGAAAGTGTTGTGTCTTCTCAAGCAGAAAATACAGAGACAAGTCCCGAAGAAATTGTTTCTGAGGCATCTGAGAGTGAACAGGTAACCGAATTGCTTCCAGAGAGTGAGATTGTGCCCGAAGCTTCTATTGCTGAGCAAGATCTTGAAACTACCTCAGATGTTATCACAGAAGCCTCTCAGGCTCAAGAAGAAACTGCACCTGGCACCTCTATTCCAGAAGCAGCAGAGCAAGCACTAGATGTAAATTCTGCAGATGATGTAGCTGGTCCAGAGGGTGAGGTTGTTCCCGAAGCTTCTGTTGCTGAACAAAACCAGGAACATACGCCAGAAATTATTCCAGAAGCTTCCCAAGCTGACGAAGGGATAAAATCTGAAGATGATGGCAAGGAGGAGGTTGAAATTGTGACTGAATCATTCTCAATGTTTAATGATGCTGGTTCAATTCGCGTAAGTGTTAATGGCGATGCTTTCCAAAACATCAATGATATGTCTAAGCCCCAAACTCAAGAAAATGGAGCAGAGGAGGAAGTTATTTCTGAACCTGTTGTTGATGCTAGTAACACCGATGATGATGAATATTGGAAAATGATGGCCAGAAACTCTTCACTGGCCCAGACAGAGGGGACTTCACCCGCATCTGACTCAACAGAAACTACTGCAACAGAAGCTATTGACAAGCAAATTGAGAAGGTTGCTGAGAAGTATGGACTAAAGCCCACCAAGACTACAGCTCAAGCACAAGCCAACAAGTCACAACAAATCAACGAATTGAGGAAGAAGAGGAGCTTTGTTGACGCAGTTGCTCATTATGTTGCAAGCTTCTTTTGATTAATCTGCTCAGCCAATATATACTGCTAACATATAACAGGCAGTAAAACTTTTAGATTTAACGTTATTTATATTATGTAATAATACTGGACAGGTGTAGAATAAATATGGACTGTATGGAAGAAAATCAAAATCTTACAAAGAATTGCATAGTTTCCTGTAAAGGATCTATAGGTCATTCACATACAACATTCAGGGCATTTCAGTGTTTCAAATGTTTCTGAAACAACAAATCCATCTTTGTAAGTAAAAAACAACGACCTAAATAGCTTATTGCTAATAAGCGTTTCTAGCATGGTTATGCCTTAATATGTAGCTATTACGTCAAAAGATTACACACCACTAGAATAATCATATGGTAGAAACGTGCTCTTTGCTTATGGTTTCCTGACATTTCACATTCAGGAAGATCCAAGTAATTGAGATCAATGTTCTTATCTTGTTCTCCATAGGTTGTTAAGTTCAAGATAACTATCTTTTGTATCTCTTTATATTTATTACCATTTAGTGCATATGCCTATTGGATTATAGGAATATACATTTACCTAAACGATTCTATTAGAAAGGAATAACAGAAACAAAAATAGTTCAAAAATATTGTTCACAAACACTTTACATCAAGTACGAGCACTTTTTGGTTTACGAAAGATAACCCTGCACTGACTACGGAAACTTACAGTTAGACGTTAAATCTTCACATTTGTACGTTTATCGAAACGAGAGCAAATCAAGATTCTTTTTCAAAAAGATGTCCCATACCATGTAAGTTTCTGTAATATTTCGTTATTAGGGTGTAAACTTAGGAATGAGAGAATGTATGCGTGCCAAGCATTGGAAATAAATTATTTATTAAAGTGTGTTTTTTATTAGTCATCCCGTATATACTTTTTGCATAATGATGTAGATCATAAGAATAAGTAGCCCTTCAAAGACCATCTATATAAGAAATGCATTATTTCTATCTAAAGTTATATAGATTGTGGTACAGTTTCTGAATAACTGTTAACAGTTTAGTCCTATCGGGGGCACAGTCACGGTTACAAGCTTGTCCTTGGACATATTGATGGCGACCTTAATTGTTATGTCCCTATTTGCTATATATCTACACTCAGATAACTAATGGACTAGCAAATATTGGTCAAGCCAATGTAAGGAAACACGAGACCCCGTTGCAGTTCTCTGTAAAAAAAAAAGTACTTCTAAGTACT
>NW_028234408.1:29242687-29250187 GCF_977035675.1 Penaeus japonicus
ACCATTGGCTTGGGGACGATAGGCAATCGTGAACATATGGGTCATCTTTAGGCTTTCGCAGACCTGCTCAAACAATCTATTTTTAAACTCCGTACCTTGATCAGTCTGCAATATTCTGGAGGGACCAAAAATGGATATAAAATTCGTAACAAGTCCATCACAGACAGAAGCAGCATTAGAACGTCTTAAGGGGACCAACTGGACAAACCTATTATGATGATCCACAATTGTAAGAACATACCAGTGTCATGTACCAGAAGAATGGAGGTCTGTGAGGTCACAGCTAATCTTTTCCATTGGGAAATTGGCCTCTGGCTGGTGTTCCATCTGTACCCTCTGCATATGTCCGAGACGACGTTGGCAAACATGACATGACTGGACATAAACCCAGGACTCTTGCAACATGTTAGGGAAGTAAAACATCCTTCGCAGGTTAGTATAAGTGCGACAGATACCGGGATGAGTTGCTAAGGGAGGACAATGAGCAAGCTTCATGGCAGACGACCTCAGTTCTAATGGGATTACCAACTGTTGAATGACCTGATCATCAAGATGCCGCATACGGTAAAGAACTCCCTCTTGCAACTCAAATTCATCGACTGGTAATGGGATACGTCTCTTTGGAATTGACCTTTCTTCCAAAAACCTAATGACATCAGCCCAAAGTGGATCATTCAGTTGAGCTTCCCGAATCTTTTGAGGTTTCATATTATTCAAATCCACGGTTGCAACATGCCTACTAAGTAGGTCAGGTACGTGATTGTTGGCTCCCTGCCAACAGACTTCATATCCAGTGTGGTAAAAATGCTAGTATTTCCCAACTCTTCAGTTAATTCATCTATGCGTCGTAAGGGATAGGTGTCAGCAATCGTTACTGAATTCAGAGCCTGGTAATTCACACAAAACCGGATCGATTCATCCTTTTTGCGCATTAACACAACAGGAGACAACCAAGGTGATGTGGATGGTTCTATCACGCCTGCCTTCAGCATTTCATCACACTTATCTCGTACGACGTCCTTGGTAGCCTGAGGTAATCTCCACTGACGATTATAAATGGGACGGTTTTCCGTTGCACGGATGTGGTGTTGGACTCCGGGTACTGTTCCAATCGTGGACTTATCCCCAGGAAAGAGTGATGGGTATCTTTCTAAAACATTTATTAATTCACCCTGGACCACTGGAGAAAGATCGTCAAGAGCATCACCTAAAGGTAAGTCGATGGCAGAAGCAGCAGCACAGGAAATGGAATAATTCAGAGATGCATCTGGGAATACCATAAAGTCTGCATCGGTATAGCCGAAGTCTAAGAGGCCATATGATTGGTCAAATTCATCCTCATCACATGACTGGTAATCACCAGGTAGTTCAGGTATTTCCTCTACTGAAGGGGAAACTACATCAACCTCTGAATCTTCTATGGTAACAACAGCCGCTACTTCAAATGCTGTCCCCAAACATTGACTATTTTTCACTCGGTAAGGCCTGGCTGTAGGATTTATCACCCAGATATGGAGATGTCTCCCCTGAATATTCACGATAGTCGAGGGGATGACAAGGTCATGGGTTGAAGCATCAACCTATATCTGACCATGTACACAGGAGCGAGAGACCACAGCGGGTATGAACATCCCTGTGTATGGAGGAACAACATTTGCGCGATAAGCATGGATTACATGATATCTCCCCTGTGCTAATTCGCTTGAAGGGTCTACGACCTTGAATTCAGTGGCTGAATGTCAGCTGAACATTCGATAGGTGCTGATTCATCTTCAGGGTATGATAGTGTGGGTAAACCTATAGGCATGACACTAATGCAAAGTGAAGGAGAACCGGTATAAACGATGGGGTATTCTTTACCATTTAAGCGTAGGTAGGCAGAATTGGTTGAGTTGTAGTGGGCCAATTCAAAGTCAAATCTCCTAAGAAAATCCATCCCCAATAACAAATCCCCTGGGAATGTGACATCATTTACTAGTGTACTATGATGAAAACAACTCAGGTCTGGCGATAATTGTATGTCTATTTTGACCTCAACTTGCACATCTAAACTCTGGCCCGAAACTCCACTTAAAAACTTAAGCCTATTTATTAGCTTCTGCTCTCCAAAACGTTGATGGAAAAACTCATTACCCTTCAAGATAGAAACTTCTGACCCCGTATCAATAAAACCCATCAGCGGATGGTCTTCAATATTGAGTGCCACGAGAGGTCGTCCTACTCGTGATTGCTGATGGATTACCATTGGCCCTTGGGTTGTCGTAGCCAACGTTACCTTGGCCTTGGGGGCAATTACGTGCCATGTGACCCTTCCTGCGGCAATTATAACATTCTCGACCACCAGTTACAGCGGCTCGACATTCATCCGTGTTATGAGATTTCAGCTTATGGAACTCACACTACTTGGCACTGCATGCAGTGCCCGCTGTGGCTACATACTCAGAGCTCCTGCGATTTAGTTGATTTGGACGTTGAGATACTTGATGAAAGGGGTACTCTCGATATGGGTCATACAGTGGACAGTCTGGCGTTGGGAGAGTACCATGGCGAATCCCATTCCTGGAGTTCCACACACATTGTGCTGCTTCAGCCAGAATAGAAACTGGTGCATCATACCTCAATGAAAGAAGATCATGCAACCACCCTGGTATACCTTGGAGAAATAGCCTCTTAATAAGATCCTCTGGAGTCCCAATACTACTGGCATGATCTCTATATCCCTGATAGACCGCAGCTTCTAGTTGAAGGTGAAAATCAAGGGGTGCTTGCCCCACTGTCATCTTATAATCGTGAATCACTTTAAAGAAATCATTAGTAGTGTAAGTACCCCTGAACTTGGATCGAAGTTTTCCCCTAAATTCAGCTCAGTTCTGGCAATCATCAAATATTGAACCATTTATAATATCACTAGCTTGACCGCGAGCATGGGCCCTGGAAGCTCGCATATACCCCTCGTCAGTAGCTGGCCTTACAAGATTTTCCACGGAACATATCTAGGACTCAATCTCCTGATTAAGTTTAAGAGGCTCAGTTGCTGAAGTCTCGCCACGGAAATAAGGGATACTTTCCCTGGCTACAACGTATGACACGATAGACTCGGCACTAACATCGGCGGACGTGGAATTAGCTACACGTGTAGAGCTACCTGCATGTCCCAATGTTGGTATTTCAGTACTTTCTCTATCCAAATACGGCTGTGTTTGTCGGGGTAGACGTTCTCTAGGAAGGTCTAGTGGAAGAGCGAACGTCCGCTCGACGTCAGATGCACGGTATCTTTGTTCTTCTGGTGGATGTCGCGCACTATGTTACAATCACGCTGATCCTGCTGCGTTCTAGGTCTCTCCTGACTGGCAACATGTCTCTCCAGAGCTTCCTGATTCCCTCTTACTTCCCTTAGTTCCCCACACACAGCGTTATGCTTTTGCAAAATTTCCTCATAGTTAATTCGACTCCGACGGTCATCGCAATGTATGCATTACATAGATAAGAGCAACAAGCCTCCGAACACTTCAAGATGATAAACACATTAAATAAATCTGCCCATGGGTTAGTTCATAAACAATGTTGAATATATTTAAATGGTTAAACAAATGGTTAAAAATATTATACCACAAAAATATTTGTAAGAGAAGTGAAATCAATTAAAATTAAATACATAACACAAAAACGGCAAGTTCAGCAATGAAACACATTAAGACAAATAAAAAGATAAAGGAAAGATATGTGTAAATAAAATTATGGGATCAATCTTCGGAAACTTAAGGGGGCCGTATGCGATAATTACCTCAACGAAGATAAAAGTAAAATCCGACACACAAATGAACATTAAAGTTATTATGAAGTTTACTTGATAATGAAAGCACTATTGCATCCCACTGCTGCCACCATTGAAAGGGTTTAATATCCACCATACTGAACATGAATCGTATTGTAAATTATGTACTAATTGATAAGCTCATTAAGCACAGAATCATTCTCAAAGAAAAGAAAAAGCTTAAAATCTCTAAAACTTTATTCAGGTAAAGGACATAAAAATTTCTAGAAATATTCATAACGTGGTACGAGAATTGTTGGGGTACACATCCCCTAGCAAGCACTGTATCGGACGGTATTATTGCAAATCTTACACCGCCCAAAAGCACAGGATAAACACTTATCTATTAAAGTTCTGGTCAGTTCTAGACAGCCACACCGATGTTGCGTCCACGTGAATCGTTTTACTAAATCCTTCGTGATGTCACCGGACTGCACACAGCAAAAAGGGTCGGGCAAACACCGGTGTTTTTTCGGACGAGAGAAGAGACGAACTGCTGTTTCTTGGTTGGAAATCTTGCACACTCAAGGAAGTAGGGGGGGGGGGGCAAACTACTTTGCGAACGATGTCCTCCTCCTTACGGATTTGCATACTAGTTTAGCGTCTTCAGCATGTTTAGTTTTCAGGGGAAATAAATGTTGCAATATATCTTTTATGTAAACACTTCAACATATATATGTATATATATATACGCATTACTCAATCTCTCTTATATATATATATATATATATATATATATATATATATATATATATATATATATATATATATATACATATATATATGTATATATATATATATATATATATATATATATATATATATATATATAATATATTATATATATATATATATATCTTATATTATATATATATATATATATATATATATATATATATATATATATATATATATGTGTGTGTGTGTGTGTATGTATGTATACACATGCATATATATATATATATATATAATATATATATATATATATATATATATATATATATTATATATTATGTATGTGTATGTGTGTATATACACACGCAGATATTATATATATAATATATATATATATATATATTATTATATATATATAATTAATATATATATATATATATATATATATATATTATATATATATATATGTATATATGTATATGTATAATATATATTATATATAGCTGTAACTGGGGTTCTAAAGAGTTGTTACACTTAAGTTTAATGGTGCTATAGGTTTAAAATAAGGTACTGATAGTGATGTATTAGGTGGTCAGTGAGAATGTGTGGGCGAAGAGGTTAACGTTTTTCCAGTGAAAGGCTCTGTTAAGCCATAATAATGGTATGAGTTATTTACTTTATCTACAGGAAAAGGCAAATTCTTTAGTTGTGTTTACTTGATCCGATGCGTACCAAATTGGTGACCATACCAGGATCAAGGAGTCATGTATAGTAATTGGAAATTCAATAGTTTAGGAAATATATTTCTTTTAGAACTTATGATCATGGCTTTCATTATTACTGAATATGTTAAGAACTTTCTTTCATCAAAGCCATCTGCTTAGAAGTTGATCCATTAGGAAAGTGCGAGCTGAAACTAGTTGCCAATTTCCTTGTAATAGAATTTCTTGAAGTGAATAGATCCCTACTAGTTAACATGATAAGTAAGAAATTGTTTGGCTTTGAATTTACACTATTCTGAACATTAATTAGAAGAAAATGAACCTCATGAATTTTCCTCTCCACATGAGGCTGCAAATGAAACTCCATTTAATGAAAGCGACCCATATTTGCTCATGGAGTCGGAAAAGATTCGTCTCGAACATGCTAGAATTGATCTGTACCGAAAAAAAATGAGGTTAAATCAAGAGTTCAGAATGAGGCCGCTGGAGAATACTCCTATCTCCATGGTTTCTGTTGATGTTGTAGGTATTTCATCATACTTGAAAAAGTTGCCCAGAGTTTGTGTTGGCCCAAGGAATATTGGCCAATCTTGTTGCAGAGTGCTGAAGAGTAAGGCCCAAGACACATATGCAATTTCATCAAATACCCAGTGTGCAAATTATAATACTATAAAAAAACATTATTTTGAACTTGTGCCTGAGGCCAGAATGAAAGAGGATTTGCTCAATCAATGGCTTCGTTCTAAAGAATTAAAACTCAGCCTTTGCCAAGCTAAAGGAATTAATTTTGCTTGAGGAATTTTGACGTCTATTCCCTAGGAAGTTCCGCAATATCTCTCAGAACGAGGTGCTGGTCATATTGCTAATGGTGCCATTATGGCCGACAAATATGTTCTAAATCATAAAGCTTATACTAATTAATATTTGGGATTCAGATCAAGAGGGATATTATGGTAGCTTTTCACAGTAAAGATGTTGCCCAGGGAGAAGAAACCCAATGTCTGTACTTATTATGGGAAGACTGGCCATTGAGAGAGACTTGTTGAAAGAAACTAAGGTTGGATCTGTTGCTTTTGTTTCCACCAATCCAGTCATAAGTTTTCAGCTGTAGCTGTTAATAAATGGCAATAGGGCTTCCTCAGAGAAGTTAGATTAAAGTGTGGCGAGGTTGATGAGACTTTCTCTGGATCATATGGTTTTATGCAACAATGTACAGTCGTAGTGAGGGTGGAAAAAAGAAACCTAATAAAATTCTGCGGGACACTGGTGCTTCAAAATCTCTCATGTTAAAGGGATTGGTTGATTTGGGCTATGTATGTGTAGGAATAGTGGATGAGATACCTATGCCTGTAGTTTACTCTGTTGGGTAATGGCATATCTGGCAGGAAAGTCAACACTGTGCCGTTATTGTTCAATAAACCTGTTTTTGTGGAAGCAATTAGCCAATTAGTTAATGAAGCACATTATTTGTTTCCTGCTTGTCAAGGCACAAGCAGGAACAAAATTGTAGATGTTACTACTGATGTTGATGTTAACCTAGATGAAACCTATTTTTGCCACTCTTGACTCTGAGAATGAGGTATGTGTTAATCGGACTGCCGTATGCTGACACAAAGCTTCGAGTTCTAGCTGGGGCTGTTGTGAATGAGAGTGAGTGGAATGACTATTATTACCCTAAAAAAATGTGTATTGATGCGAAAGTTGGGACAATATTGTAGGACATGCCACACTTAGCAAATGGTCGGTAATCACAATCAACCACTAATTCCCATTCCTTCATTTGATGCTCCATTTTCTAGAGTTGTTATTGATGTTATTGGTCCTTTGCCAAGGAGTCTAACTGATTATTATATTCTCACCCTTATAGCTATGGCTCTCAGGAATACCTCAGCTAAAACAATAGTGAGAGTTGTTGCAATTCTGTACTAGATTTGGGTTACCTAAAGATTTACAGTCTGATCAGGGTCTAAATTTATGTCCAAAGTTTTCAGGCAGTCAATCAGAGAGCTAGGTATTGAACAGATCACTTCCAGTGCTTACCATCCTCCGAGTCAAGGTGCCATACAGCATTATCACCAAACTCTTAAAGCTTTGATTACCAAATGTTGTACTGAAGGCTTGCCATTTTTGCCTTTTGCTATTAGAGAAGTGCTTAATGAGTCTTTGGAATAATCTCCGTTTGAATTAATGTTTACCCATTAGGCTAAGGGGCCTTTAAAGTTACTAAAAGAAGAGTGGCATGGATCCTTTTTAGTGGCATCTAGGATAGGCTACACGATAGTTTGAAAA
>NW_028234408.1:29257687-29262687 GCF_977035675.1 Penaeus japonicus
ACAAGTTGACGACCTCTTGCTCTAAAGTACCGCCGATGAAGGATGTGTAGGCAGAACGAGAAGAGGAAGGTGACTCAATCCATAACCAGTGTCTAAAATGTGCTCTTGTGCCAATATCGATGCCTTTCACTGTGGCACTCGCAGTCACAAGCACAGGTTTCCTTCCTCTTCTCTACCTCTTCATGCTATCTTCATTGTAGTTGGTTATATGTTTCTTATTCGTTCATGACAGCACAAAAATACAAAAAAAAAAAGTTGCTTTTTGTCCTCTCATAAAACAGCAATACTTCTTTCACACTGAGTATAAAGAAAATAATGAGCATTATAATATGGATCATATACAACAATTTTAGTCAACTGCTACATTGATAGAACCTGTTATATGGGACATATAAGTCTCTATACTCAATATAACAAACAAAAAATAAAACACTAAAATGGCTCTAGTTTTACAATGTGACTGAAAGAGAGTGGGAAGATTCAAGTTATGTTGCTTCAAGCTGCCTCGCTTTTAAAGAAAACCTATCCTGGAAATTGGGCAAGCGAATCCATCCCTGTCCGCAATGGGTTAATCTCAGAGTGGAAAGTGAGGTTCTCATTAACCCATACACCCAAGTCTTGGAAGATGTAAACCCACTCTAGCTCTAGCCCTTGTACTCACAGTCTTTGGTCATGGACATCGTGTTTCAGGGCCATTGCTTTCGATTTGGCTGCTGAGATATTAAGCCCGACCCTGCGGCATTCCTTAGACATTAAGTCCAGACACTGGGCCTTTCTTAATATGTTCTCATTTCTTCTCCCTGTAAAGATAGCAGCAAGATCATCTACATAAATAATGATCTTGCACCCTGCTAGGAGTAGAATGTTGAGGATGCTTGACATGAGGGTGTTAAACAGAGCCGAGCTAAGGTCCAAGGATGCAACTGGGACTCCCTTCAAAGTGACCAGGACTTGCCTGGTTGGGTGCTTTCCTTTGGAGAGTCGGGAAGCTCCCACCACCTTGGAATGAGCGGTCATAACCTCAAGATCATACATTATTGGAAAGCCAAGAAGCACCACCTTGGTTTTCCTGTCATTAGGAGTCAGTGCTGATAAGCTCACCTTTCGCCCATCCAGGAGCATATCTGTCTCCTGGAGGAAAGTGAGTGTGGCAGGGGTGCCACACACAGCAAACACGTGGGCTAGTGCGAGCCCCCCTGGGGGGAGGACCAGTTGGGTGCGACCCCACCAACTAGATTAACACCTAGGAATACTTGGTCATCCCTCCCCAGAGAACCCACTGCTGGAAAGCCACCTCAACGGGAGGATGAGACTGGCCAAATGCAGAGCAGGCTCATCCGAGGAAGGAACTCAAGCCCCCATGCACAACAAGGTGGTTCCTTTTGTGGGGAGCCGCGTTTTCCCTGCACCGGATCTCTTATGCTACCTAGTCGGACAGAGTGGTAGTGTGCGGTCGACGTTAGCTTAGGAAAAAAAGAGGTGTTTCCGATATTCTGATCCGGCCAATCAGAGCCGAGTTTGGCGATGCAGGAGCTGCCGAGAAAAGCTGATGCTTCAGGTACTCCCCCCTTAGTGCGGCGACCGAAGGGGAGCAAACGATGTCGGTCCCTAGTATCTAATGTAAGCTGGCTTGGCACTATCGATGGTGATGACTTCGTTATTGGTGCCTCTCTGTATCGTCAGTGAGGACTGAGGACGGGAAAGGGGCCGTCGTAGGGCGGGTGCAGGGGAGGACAGATGGGTCCAACATGGACGAAAACGTGTGTGCAATCCTTGAGGTTTCTTGGAATGTAAGAAGGTCTTGATCTTGTTGGGCGGGTTGCTTGAGGCTGTATTTGGTTGTTGTATTTGCTGATGCAGGATAGCCATAAAGGAGACAGGGTCATCAAGTCCTTGAGGGGAATCAGCAAAGAAATTCCCAGGGAGGGCGAGGTTTGTGCCATACAATAACTCAGCAGAGGTGCATTGCAGGTTAATTTGATGCTGGGAAGAACCAGGGGCACCGATCGAAGAGCTGTCTTGATCTACCGGTGAAAATGCTTGACCATACCATTAGTCAAGAAGTGGTTTGCTGTGGTGTGTATTCATTTGGAGTCAAGTAGATGCATCAGAGTAGTACACAGCGAAGATTCAAACTGCCGTCTACAGTCTGTTATGATGACTCCCTGAGTGCCGTAGCATGATACCCATCCAGCAATGAAAGCTCTGACTACTGTGGCTGCTGTGATGTCAGGGATGGGGAAAGCATCAGGTCAACGAGAGAATCTGTCAACTGCTGTGAGGATGTAGGAACGTAGGAGGAGGTCCTACAAGGTCCAGGTGTATGTGCTGAAAACGTCGGTCAGGCACAGGGAAACTCTGGAGGGTAGATCTGGTGTGACGTTGGGTCTTGTTCCTTTGGCAGGCGATGCAGGTTCTACTCGAATCACGTATGTCTTTATTGATGTTCGGCCACACGACTTTGCTTTTGACAAGGTGCTGTGTCGCCCGAATGCCAGGATAACTAATGTCATGGTATGCTGAGAATACTTGTTGTCTCAGGGAAGGGGGAATGTAAGGTCTGGTGGTCCGTATCTAGACATCACAAAATATGCTAGTGTTAGAGTTGGGTACCTGGATTTTCTCGAGGCGAAGACTGGTCTGCAGGCCTTTAAGTCCCGGGAGGTTGATAGCGTCAACAGCAAGGTTGTGGGTTCCACTGTTGTGCCTGATATTTGATGTGAAGTGGGTAATGAAGTCTAAGTGATGCTCTTCAATCAGGGGATATCATTGCATGGAGAGTTGACTAGGGGTTTGTGGTCCATGAACAGCACGAAATCGCCGCCCTCGACATAGGGGGTGCAAATGTTTGATAGTGAAGTATGCATCGAGGAATTCTTTACTCAATGCACTGTGCTTTTCTGGTCGGTACAAACCTTTGGAGAAGAATGCTAGGGGTTGCCAATCTTCTTCCATGTTGCTGTAACACTGCCCCTACTATTGTTTCTGAGGCATCAGCGGCGATGCTGATAGAAGGATCTGGGCGTGAATGAGCGAGAAGGGTAGCTTGGGAGATGGCTGTCTTGACTTGCTTGAAGGCAGAAATTGCAGTAGGGGACCAGTCAATCGGAATGGGACGCCCTTTTCTTGTAGGCTGAAGAAGGTTGTTGAGCAGGTGTGTAAGCTGGGAGCAGTTATGGATGAACCATCTGTAGAAGTTCACCCTACCCAAGAATTCATGGGGCTACTGCTGGGTGACATTCGTTAAAACACTAGCTTGTCTGTCAACTTCATCTTGTAATAAAATCTCCGAGAGTGTTGATTCATTGGCCATGATATGTTGGCAGAGTGATTGAGGGTCATAGTTCGTTAAATTGCGAGAAGTTTTGATAACTGGTTTTCCTTTGATTTCTGTATATTTAAAGTCATGGTCAAAAATTCATGGTCAGCAATTTGGCATGGGATAGCGTATGTATGTATGATGATATCGGTTTGTTTGTTATTATGACATCTAATATGGATGAGGTATTTTCTGTAAGCCTTGTAGGCTTATTTATGAGTTGCTTTAATTTATTCTTCTTAACATTTCCATTTAACTTTACATTTGACTTATTGTGATCGTCCTTTAAGTCGCCTAAAATAAAAAGTAGTTTCCTTTCCATTGACATTTCTTTTCAAGATATTCGACTGACTCAGTGGTGGCAGGAGGGTGTCTATAGATGGCGCTATAAGGAAGGACAGATGCATACCCAGATGTCTTCTACCGCTGTATTACTTACAGTTGTAGAGGAGATCTTGTTAGATTTAAGGGTATCTTGTACATATATGCAAACTCCACCTACTCGACTAACAATCATCTATAAACATGAAAATTTGGCATGTTGATAAAATTGTTTGGTTCTTGGCAAAGCAAATTTTCACTAATACAAATAATATAAATATTCCTCTCCTTAATTATCATTTCAATATCATCTAAGTGACCCAGGAGTGTATTTGACTACCGGATTTGCTGACCGATTGCGGCGTCAAACATTCTGCTCGGTTTTGTACTTGTTTCTGTTTACGAAAACCTTTATGTTATTATAGAACACATCGGATTCCATAGAAAGTTCTGGATTTGTCTCTTTGTCACTTAAATTACAGTGAAGCTATAATAATATTCATGTATCGTCATAGTTTTGAAGGCTTTCGCATTTGCCATATTGTCAAAATTATTAATGAGGAAGTCTTCAATATCTTCTTCGTTTGTATCTGGATGACAGCTCATAATATATAAATACACTACATTGGGACGGTCGGCACCTTTAAGGGGTTTTGGTGTATTGCGTTCCTCACATGTTTTTCTTTATTGTTTTCTCGAGGTAGCGGTGACGTAACTTTCCTCGTCATGTTGATGGGATTGATATGTTCTCGCTCGTTCTCATACTGGTTATTGATGTCTCTGCTTTGTTCCTGGGCAAGTGCTTGTGTGGCACCGGGCGGAGGCGGGGGCGGCTGGCGTGTCAGCAAGGCGCGAGTCTATTGGCTCGGTGTGAGCACAGATGCAGGGGACGGAGTGTCATGGGAGGTGGTGGGGGAGAGCTAGGAGAGGCGTTGATCATGGATACTGCCATGGGAAGTGGGGGAGGAGGTTACGAAGTGTCAGGGGAGGGTGAAGGTGGTAGGGAAGAGCTAGGAGAGGCGTTGATCGTGGATACTGCCATGGAAAGTAGGGGAGGAGGGGATAGAGTGTCAGGAGAGGATGATGTTGATGAAGGAAAGCTAGGAGATGCATTGGTCATGGATACTGCCATGCAAGATGTAGGTGGGGGATGGTTGTACGTGTGTTTATTTTGTGGCGTGGAGGTAGAGGACATTCTGGTAGGGGGAGGTGATGTAAATGGGAAAGGTTCGTATGTAGACTGGTCATGGGCGGGGGTTGGGAATGGTGGGAGGGGGTTGAGGTTGTTGTGATGGATGCCTCCTTTCCGCATTCCTGCGTCTGGGGAGGCATACCTTACCTAATCACTCTGTTCAGTGCA
>NW_028234408.1:29292687-29295187 GCF_977035675.1 Penaeus japonicus
ATAAAAAGCTGGCACTGATTATACCTACTCACCATCGTCAGGGTATCAGCGGTTACACGAGCTTAAACACAGATGCGCATATTTCCAGGTGCTTGGGTTATGGACATTGCCCATATATTGCTTGCGTCGGTAATACAATCACTGCAATCTGTACTATCTGAAGTTATTCCTTATCACGTGGTTATGAAAATATATCGACGCAGTTTCTAAAATGTTTTAAACGCAGCTGTTCATGGACGTGTACAAATATCTGCCCTTCACAGACCTGTTGGTGCAGGAGGCCGTCCTTGCCATGCAGGAGCAGCAGACTGCAGCCTCCGGAGGTGCCGTCGTGGAAAGCAGGAGCAGCTGTAAGCCATCGTTGTGTCGTCTGTTGAAACTGCAAAGCCATTTGGTTGCTAACAATCGCCACCTCTCTTTTGATCTCAATAATGAACCGGATTCCCAGCTTTCATAAAAAAATGTGCTTGGCTTTTATGATTATCTGCTCAGGCTACATGTGCTGTTCCATTTCGGATGTTCGCAGAGTGGGTTCTCAATTATCTACACACAATCATGTACCTATTCTCTATGAGAATCATTATTGGCCATCATCATTATCATATGTGAGATCACTTTCAGTGAACACTATTTTTATCATAATCATTCCTAAAGCCAATAATCTCAAAATTCAATTTGATTTTCTATATCATTAATGTCACATTCACTATCAATCCCCTAATCACCTACACAGAGAAGACATAAAGTACAAGACTCAGTAGCACGCTTCTCTTATGAAAGACTCGGGTAAAGGGAATAGAAGACTCAGCATGGCCTCAACTACCCAATTATATGAATGCCTATTCGTAGAGCCTATTTGGAACACATTAAGAGAATTGATATTTAGTTTGGCTTTTTTAGGAATTGAGATTATGTCTATAATTTTGTTCATAACTATAAAGATGGATCAGGAACTGATGAAATGCAGGCGTATGATAAAACAAATGACTAGAGTCAACACTGTTCAAAAAGCATTTACTCTACTAATCACAAAGTCCAGTCATGAAGGCAACTGAAATGAGGACCTTAATCATTAGATAAACACATGCAAAAAGCGGTCTGTCTTCCACACGATATTGGGTTCAACTTAGCGTGCTTCCCACCTCCAGCCTCACCAGCGCTCAATGATGAGACAGCAGCTCCTTCGATACCAGCATCGCCGACAGCAGAAACCGCGGTAAGGTCAGCGGGATCTCCCGCTGCAAACGTAGAAACAGCAGAAGCTGTAACAGAAGCAGCAGCAGAAACAGCGGCAACAGCAGCAGCTACAACAGAGGCAGCAACAGAGTCAGGGGCAACGGCTATGGTGAACGATACAGCAGCTCAACCGGCAGCTGGTAGGCGTTCAGAACCGCAATGACTGTTACCGCCATGGAAACGGCCATGTTACGCGCTTTTCATCACAGAGGGTGTGGATCTGCATGACACTTACAAGATGTATTCTTCTGGAAAGACGAAGATACTTATGCATGGCAATTTCAGCATGTTTGTTTGTTTGCCTTACAATATGCCGAGACGCTACGTTGTGGTAAACATAAAACCCACATGAGTGAATGAAACTCCTGGGGAATGTTTTTCAAATATCAAGTTATGGGTTCGAGATGGTTGGCATCCATCAGGGAAATACTGATATCGAGTGTCTGACTAAGCTTACGCAATATTTTGACATGATGGATATAAGGGAATACATTAATAACACGTCTGCCCTTTGGTATCCGCATGGTAAAAAAAAAAAAAAAAATACTGACCGTATGAAACTTGGTTGAAGCATGCACCTTTTATCAGTTTTATGTGTTAATCAGTAACAGCATGTGAATTCATGGCAAGTTAAACATGATACATGAATATTGTATATCTGTGTGTGCATGCCTTAGCATGTTTAACGGATTTGTGATTATCCCCTAACAACATGCTTTCTCGTGGAATTTACTGTTTGGCTTTCAAGTTTTACTCTGATTTTTAACTTTTTTTACAATCAGTAACCAGTGATTTATAGCGTTTCAGGGAGGATGGCCAGCCAGCGGACTTAAACAAGGTTAACCATCTATGAAATATTGTCCTCGACATCAGTTATTTGAATCAGTTTCACGATTCTGAACACCCACTCTTTACATATATAAAATATGTTTGTTTATATTTTTTCTTAAGCTATAATCATCCTACAATACCTGATCATAGAACACTCTTATTCTTTTGCTCTTCGTCTGATCTTGCTGTTTTGTCTTTGAGTCACATAATACTCCGCTCAGCTCATGTTACTGAAGAGCAACCTCAGTTTCTCGTCACCAGGGACACACACGTCCACCTTCACGCCATGCATTCTTACCTCCTTCCCTGTCTACCCTACAAGCTGGACTGGCTGCTGACGCTGAAGATGTTGCTGCCGCTGCTGAATCCGCCCGGACGAAACGTCAGGACTCGGATCTCACGGCCGCTGAGGAACTCTCCTTTGCCTTCGCCG
>NW_028234408.1:29302687-29305187 GCF_977035675.1 Penaeus japonicus
GCCGTGGGATTCAGAAATAGAACATATCTTCAGAAAACTGCATCTTAAACTACATCAGAAGGCAGTTATACAATATGTATATGTAGCTAGGTGTGGCTCTCATATCTAAAACCTTGTAGAATAAAGATATCTTCAGTCTGAGAGGTCAATTAAAAAGTCATCGCACATTCTGACATAGGAATGACCTGTCTTTGTAACTGTTGGCTATAGCAGCGAGGTTCAGCCAAAGGCGCTCGTTCCACTCTCCTGGTGGTTCGTCATGAGCCTTGCTGCATCCACTCGATGCTGCAGGCTCTGGAGATTAACCTCTACTCCTTCTTGAGTTATTCTCCTGGCCCGTTCATGCCCTTTGTCAAAGAGGGAGAGGTGCTTACGTGCTGCGCTTCCCCAGGTGACTGGTGAACATTCTAGCAATGAGCGGATCTGTGCCTTGTATAGTATCGCTCCTACATAAGCCAAGATATTCTGGAAGATATTCAAGTTTGCTAGAAGCTTCTACTGATAAGTGTTCTACATAGATAACTACGACCTTATAAGTGATTTGTAGCTGATCTATACATACCATCGAGGCTTTGCACGTGGTCGTGCCAACAGTGTCCTTGAGGCGATAGGGTACCGTCGATTTTTTTTTCAAAGCCAACTGCCAAGGATAGGAGTTCCTTGATAAAGGGCGTTTTAGGGGTCGCCACAGCAGATCCCCTGCCTCCATCTTCCTCTATCCCCTGAACCCTCTTAGGCCCTCCTCTCTTTCTTCTGTCCACCTAAAATCCTCCTCCCAACATGTTCCTCGTCTCTCCTCATCACATGCCCGAACCACTTTAACTTTCCTACCTGGCCATATTTCCAAACTGTTCCACATGTGTTGCTCCTCTTACATATTAATTTCTGATCTTATCCCTTCTCGTTACCCCTTAACATCCTCCTCTCTGCCTCTTGCCTCTTGGTTAGAGCTACAGTCTCTAAACCATACTGCATGGCTTGTCTTACTGCCACCCTGTAAGCCTTCCCTTTCAAAGTTGCAGATACTCTTTAGTCACAGATATCACTCCCGACCCTCTTCTCCAGCCATTCCATCCTACTTGTATTCCTTCCTCACCTCCCTATCGCACTCACTATCGCTTTGCACCGTTGATCCCAAATATTTAAAATCATCCACCTTTTCACTTCTGCGCCTTTCATTCGCACTGCATTTCTAGAATCCCTCTCGTTCACACGCATGTACTCTGTCTTACTTCGGCTCTGTTCTCTAGTGCATCTTGCCACCTTTTCAGGTTAGTTTCAACCTCCTTTCTAGTATCTCCACAGATCCCTGGTGCAATGCCACCTCTACACTAACCACTCCGTTGTTCCGACCGCACACCGGACTGCTGTTAAACTGTTCTCGTACATATCATGCACTGCACTCACGTACTTGTCGTTCACTCCAGACTTCCTCATGCCATACCACAATTCATCTCTTGGCACACTATCATATTCCTTCTCTAGATCCACAACCCTTTCTGGCCTTCCCCATACTTTTATATCAACATTCGCAAAGATGGCATCTGATATACTCCAGCCTGGCATGAACACATACTGCTGTCCACCAGAATACTCCTTCCCGCTCTTCAGGGGTTCTCTCCCCCTTCAAAATTCCATTAAATAGCCTTGTTAGGAATATAACTGCTACATCCCCTAGGCATCTCCACACCTCCACTGGAATATCATCTGGACCCAATGCCTTTCCATTTTTTATTATCTTCATAGCATTCCTTACTTTAGCTTCACTTACTGCACACACCTCCCTGTACACCCTCGGAGCTTCGTCAATTATGTCCTCTCTTGCATTCTCCACATTCATCAACTCTCTCAAATAGTCTTTCCAACTTCTTGGCACACTCGCCTCCTCAGACAGCCATTATGGCTCGCACCTACTCTATATCCTGCTCGACCCCTCTGCCTGGCCTGCCGATATTTTTTCCACCTTATTTAGTATCCAACCTTTCGTATAATTCGTCATACGCTCCAGCCTTTGCCATTGCCAAATGCCATTGAACTTCTTGCCTCCTCTCTCTAAACTCATGTCTACTTTTTGTCTCTCTGTCTATACCAGTTTTTCTTTGCCAACCTTTTCCTCTTAACGCAGACTTGTACCTCTTCATCCCATCACCAAATTTCCTTGTTATCTTTCGTCCTACCAGATGAGACCCCTAGCACCCTCCTTCCAGCCCCCCTGCCAATGCTTGCAGGCGTTTCCCAGTCATAGGGTAATTCCACACTGCCTCTGGATGCTTGTAACGTTTGCCTTACTTCCTCTCAAATGTTCACTCTGCATTCTTCATTCTTCACCTTCCAACATTTAGTTTTTCCTTCTGAGTTCTGTTTCTTCACTTTCTTCACAGGCAGTCATTCTACAAACCACCATTCGATGTTGACCTGCCACACAGTCCTCTGCCACGACTTTACAGTCCCCAACCTTTTCAGATTACAACTCTTACGCACGATATAGTCCACCTGTGTG
>NW_028234408.1:29410187-29417687 GCF_977035675.1 Penaeus japonicus
TAATATACATAGGTACATATACAGACATACATACATTACATAATTATATATATATCTATATTATATATGATATATAGATAGTTAGATAGATAGATAGATAGATAGATGATAGATAGATAGATAGATAGATAGATAGATAGATTGATATATTAGAGATAGATAGATAGAGGCTAGATAGATAGATAGAGTGAATAGATAGATAGCTAGAAATAGATTATATTTTTATATTATACAGATGTACATAGCTACTTACATAAATACATACAATTATAGATATATATATATTATATATATATATATTATATATATTAATATATAAAATATATATATATTATATATATATATATTTATATATATATAGATATATATTTCTATATATTAGATATTTATATATTAGAATATATATATATATCTATGTAGATGTATCTATATTAGATATACAAATATATATGATATAAAATATATCTATATATTTTATAAGTATTATATATATTATAAATTTATATAGATTCCCTTATATATATTATCTATATATACCATCATATTCTATATATACTATATAATTTATTAACACATACATATAAAAATACATTATATATAAACACAATACTACATTATATATAGCCCAATGATATATAAATAATTAATTATATATATAATTGTAAATAAAGATATGTGTAAAATTTATGTATATATATGTGAGAGGTGTTCTGTGCCTCCCATGCAATATTTGCAAAAAATATTTCTTTGCTTGCAATGTATACAATCTGCAATTGTGTTGGTGACCACGAGCCACGGACTAGTGCAATGCTAGAACTAGCAGCGACAGGCATAGCCTGAAGCATAGCGGGACCGAACGGGACGTGGCAAGGCAGTGGTAGGTTGAGGTAGCGAGCGGCAATGCCTCGCCAGCCTATTCACAGATCCCGTAGTCCACAAGATTTATAGAAACAAAGATGAAAGCCTGGCCATACAGCAGAGATGAAATAATAAAATATGAAGCCGAGTTAATAAAACGTTTATAAAAGTAGAAGAAATCAATCAAACTAAAATGTTAAGATCTAAGTAAAATGCACAAGAGAATTCCTTAAGTGTAAAAATGAAAACGAGAAAATGGCCGGCTAAGACTATGTAAGTGGACGGCTATTTGTTGGCAGATATACACTTACAAACTGTGGCATATAATTCGTGATGCGTGCAGAGGAACAAGCATACAGCATGAGCTAATAATAAGGGGGAAACATGAGCAGCCCAAATACTTATCTTTTAAGTAAACAATTCTGTGACGGCCGAGTTCAAGTCACGTAAGTTACATGAGGTCAAAAGGGGGAAGGAAACAATTACGTGGCTCGGAGGAGACTGATTTATTATTTCAACGACACAGTGTACGCAGAGTATGTGCGAAATTACCATGAAGATAGTTTTCTAAAGAAAATCAGTGCGACCACTCGTTTAGTGGACACACAGGTACTCCGCTGGTCTCCTAGCAGAGAGCAGGCCTATTGATGGTTGTGAGCGGTCAAACGCTTGTACAAATAATTCAATTGCATTGACGAAGCAACGTTGCAGGAAGATGGGTTCCTCAGGGACAGTTGCAGGAAGACTTTTCCTCAGCTTACAATCCTCCCCCGGCCAGAAGTGCGAAGGCGGCCGTGGAAAGGTGTCAAATCCAAAAAGGTTGGTCTCACCCCTGGACAGGACCAAGTCCGGCATTATCCATCCGGGACTCCGGGTGGACCCTGGCATCGTGTCGTCAGAGGAATGCTCACCTCACGGCCGACAAGCACGACCATGATGCTCTGGGCGAAGCATCACAGGGAGCGCTCCTGAAAAGTTTGACCCAATTAGTTGGCTGCTCAAAAGGGTGTAAAATTACGTGTGTACACAAGCTGTATGTAGTTCTTAAATGAAAAAACTAGAGACCTGATCGGATTTAATATGCACAATACTATCAACATCATAGACTCAGTACACTAATATGATGCAATAAAATAAGCCATGAAATATGAAATATTATCTTTAAATAAAATCAGCATTACAAAACTAAATGCGGAATAAAATGCAAAATTAGGTAAACTAAACTAAAATGGAATATATATAAGTCTAAAAAAACAAGGTTAGTAAAAATGAATATGGTGTAAAGTTATGGTAAAATAAACTTAAATGTAACTCAGAGGTAAAGGTAAATCAAATCCAAAGGAAATAAAACACCAGATTAAGAACTATGATACTAAACTTTATAAAATGACGAACATAAAATAGGAAAGCAAATGACATGCACGTAAAAACAGGAAAGCAAATGACATGCACGTAAAAGGAATAAAACAATAAAATAACAGAATAAGGTAAAATGATAAAAAGCAACTGCAAACAGGAACAAATTCAGCAAACCAAAACGAACCTAAAATAAATAAAAGCAGCAAATAACAAAATGAATTAAAGGAGAATACTACTTAAAAACAAAACGAACACAAGGCAAACTAAACAAAAGCAGAATGACCCTTCAAGAATCTTTTGTTACAGGAATCTTACGTGGTTTCCAAGGCTGACGGAATCTAACAGCATCGTCACCAAATTGGGTGGTCATCTCGACCAAGGACGCCCAACCTGATGGACCCTAACAGCATTGAGGAGCAAGTCCTCCCATGAAGTCCTCTCCTGAGATTCGGATGTTGCCGCAACAGGTTCATCCTCGGGTTCAGGATGGCTGAGACTTGGAGATCTTATCTCTAAGGGAGGAACGAAAGGCTTAAATAATCATTTACATGAGCACGGCATTGTGTTGTTAGGCGCAACGGTATCTTCCAAAAACCATGATAAAAAAAGGCAACTGGTCCTAATCTCTTGATAAATGCGGCCGGCAGGGACCAGCCCAAGGGAACCAAGAGGTCCATCTCTGACAGATGGAGGAATTCGCCTCATCACTAGGGAACCTATATTGGAGGGAGAAAAGGCGACCCTAGAGGCCTTGTTTTAATAGTGCCTAGCCCCCACGTTTTTTCCCTTGCGCACGGACCCTAGCCGTCTCTGTCGCTACATCTCTGGCCTTTCTAGAAGAGATACTCTCTTGGAACTCAGAGTGCCTTCACAACATGCTCAAATTCTAACCAAGACATAGCATGGTATTAGTCAAAGAAAAAATGCATGTGCCGGCCCAATAACAAGAAAAGAGGTTGTTCATTCCGTAGGAGCGATGGATGGAAGTGTTGATGCCCAGACGCACAGTGAAGAGAAAACTTGGGCCAACGGCGGGTTTCGTTTCAGCAAGCATAGCCAAAGCATCCTTTACCACACATTGTTTCGCCTGCGACCATACCATTACTAGCGGATGGTATGTGATGGTCAAATGATGATCGACCTGTATATTAAGACATACTTCTCTGAACAAACCAACAGTGAACTCTGGTCCATTATCTGTTAGCAAGTATCGGGGTGGACCAAAGAGAGTAACCCAATGGTCTATGAAGGCATTTGTTACAGTAGTGGATGTCTTATTCCTGAGGGGAACTAACTGTAAATAGCGACTGTGGTGGTCAATAATGCTTAAAACATAGCGAAAGCCTTTGGAGGAAAGTCCTAAGTCTGTAATATCTGCAGAGACTCGCTCCATAGGGAACCTTGCTGCTGGTAAGGACTCTAGCAGGGCTCTCTGTGTATTTCCTCTGCGGCGTTGACAAGTCTCACAAGCCTGGACATACAACCGGGACTCTTTCAACATATTTGGAAAATAGAACATGTTCCTGAGATTAAGGTATGTCCGATGAACACCAGGATGAGCAGCTAAAGGAGGCCCATGTGCTAGCTTAAGAGCCTGCACTCTGAGTGACTGAGGGACAACCAGCTGCTGAATTGTACGGTCTGGGAGGTGCCTGATGTGATACAGTACTCCCTGCTGCAATTCAAACTCAGATAAGGCCAGTGGCAGCCGCCTCTTGGGTAAATGCTTTTCCTGAAGATAAGAAATCACCTCAGCCCACAAAGGATCTGCAATTTGGGCTTCTCTGAGCTTATCAGGTTCCATATGTGTGATGTCGACTACAGCACATGGACGTGAGAGTAAGTCAGGTACATGGTTGACAGCACCTTGTTTATATAAGAGCTCATACTGGTAGTATGAGAGATCATGAGCATATCGTGAAAGCCTAGGCGACTTCATTTTGCGTTTAAAAACATAAGTTAATGGTCTGTGATCTGTGAAGATCTTGAAACAACGGCCATAGACATATGGATCAAATACCCGTACCTTGATTAAGAGTCTCATCAAGATGCTAGAGGTGGAGATCAAATGTGTCACTGTATATAACAACATCATCAAGATAGGCAAGAGTATGCCTGCCTAAGACGGATGATAAGATCACATTCATAGTGCGCTGAAAAGTTGATGGCGCTGTCGCAAGCCCAAAAGGCAGGCGCTTAAACTGAAAAAGGCGATGACCATCAGTGAAAGCGGTCTTTGGGCAGTCTTCTAGTCTTACCTCCACACTCCAATAAGCAGCCCTAGCATCTAGACAAGTAAAGACAGACGTGCTACTCAAGTCATCTATTAGTTCTTCTATACGGGGAAGTGGATAAGTATCAGGAGTAGTTACAGAATTAAGGTTCCTATAATCCACACAGAACCTCACTGAACCATCCTTCTTCTTGACTAATACAACTGGAGAGAGCCATGGTGATGTACTGGGCTCAATTACTCCAGCTTGTAGCATTTCGTCACACTCTCCCTTAATGATCTGGCGAGTGGCATGTGGCAGGCGCCATTGGCGTGTGCATATGGGCCTGGTTTCTGAGGTTATTATGGAGTGTTGAACACCAGGTACTGTACCAATATTTGATTTATCAGCACTAAACTTCAACCTGGAACGGACCTCAATTGAAAGATGACATAGCAGGTGATCTAAATCTGGAAGCTCCTGGTTGTGGTTATTAGGTGACTTAACTCCACTCCTACTGTCTAAAAGACTAGTTTGGTGATCAGATGTAGACACTACACAAACAGGTGAAGGGGAGAGATCAACCTCAGGGAAAATGGTAAAATGGTCCTCTTCATAACCGATATCATAAAGGCCATAAGTACAATCAAAATCATCCTCTGTAAAGGATGGATGCTCAAATTCTTCTGGCACATCCAGGGATTCCTCAACCAAAAGAGAACCTGATTTACTACACTCACTGACGACAATTTCTTCCTCTGACAAACAATATGCATCACCTAACTTACTATCATTTTTAAGGATGAGTGGCCTCGTGCTAATGTTAACAACCCAAATGTCACATTCCCTTTGGGGAGTGATTTTTGTAACAAAGTTTGGAACAATGTACTGAGAACCACCTTGAGCTTCCAGTACCACAGCATCTCCAATAACAGCCCTAGAGACCTTGCACCTAACAAATTTGCCCGCTCTACTAGGGATAGTTGTGGTTCTGAATTGAAAAAGTTGGGTTTTGTTTTATTACTTCTTACGTCTTTGGAATGTCATCAGCCTCGTGCTGAAGAGTCACACTGTCATCAACTAAACACTGTGGTAATGAAGCCTCCTGAAAGTTGGTGGACACTACATGCTTATTGGCAATCACTGTGTTCGGAGAGCACGCTGTGGCTGTACAATTAGCGGCGGAAGCGTCTTGCTCTGTGGTGAACACATCTGGTACCGAAACAAGGCTTACATGCAGTGAGCGTGTGTCTGTGAAATGCACTGGCAAGTGACACATTAATTATAAGGTAAGCTGATGGAGGACTGGTATGATGAACTAATGTGAAATTGACACGTCTTAACAAGTCCATACCTAGCAAAATATCACCTGGAAACATAAGATTTTCAACACAAAGAAGCCTGTGAGTAATTCTGACTTTTGGTGAAATACAAAATGTTAGCGTTGCCTCACACAAGGCTTCTTCTGGAATGCCTGAAACTCCTGAAATAGTCTTAGTAGATGGGTGTTTCTTATAACCGGTCATCCGTTGCAGAGCTAAGGGCTTTACAATGATGACTTCGGAACCAGTGTCAACAAAAATTAATGCAGGAAACCCATTAACATTAATTGGTACAATTGGTCTCCCTGGTAGGCGAATGAGTGCATCTGTTGTGGTTGTCAGCACTGATTTCCCCTCGTGAGTATCCGACATCGACTGGGGTTGGTTGGTGCCGGCGGTCAGGAAAGGGACAGTTGGCTGCTCTGTGCCCTTGCTGCCTACAGTTAAAACATGCTGTAGCTTTGTTGGCTGCACGGCATTCATTAGTACTGTGCGAACTGAGGCGGTGAAACTCACACCATTTTGGTGCGTGTGTGACATTGACATAACGTCGAGATTGCAGCTGGGGCTGCCTAGCAGGTGCTGGTACGGACTGAGTAAAATTTGTGTCATACTGACAGATGCCCATTCTTGTATTGAACATCCGTTGAGCAAATTCAGCAATTACTGAAGGGGGTTCATCCTCCTTAATAGTAAAAAAATCACGCAGCCACTGAGGGACAGCCTGGAGGAACATGCGGCGTATAAGCTGTTCTGGATTACCAATACGTGCCACGAAACTTCCTATGTAATGCAGTCTTGAATGAAACCCAATCCACAAACCTATCGAAAGCAGGGCCATTAACAATGAGATCCGCATTGCCCCTGCAATGAGGAGAGGGAGCGACACTATTAGCATGCAGTTCTAAGAAATGCCTCATCTGTGGCAGGGCGAGTAATGTTCTCAATTGCTCTGATCCAAGTTTCAAGCTCCTGATTTCTCTAGTGGATCAGTTGCTGAAGTTTCCCCCCTGAATATCGGGATAGAGTCCCTATTAACTATGTAGGCTGGTGGACTAATAGCATAGGCAACGGGGGGCAGTGTGGGTAAGGGAGCAGGTGCTGGAATGAAATCCTGAGACTTGGAATCCTGAGACTTGGTAAATGCGGCAAATGAACTGACCCATCAGTGGGTAACCCTTGTGCATTTAACGAAATTGGTTCCCTACGTTCCTCTGACGAGCTTTCACTAATTGCACAATTCATCCCACATCAAGTTCACTACTATTTCATGGTCCAACCTACAAATAAAACTCGCTCTCTCATTCCGCTCTTACCTTGTTCTCTCTGTTCTTTCCTTCCTCCCCCACTAAAACTTTCTTTCTAACCTTTCATTCCTGACCTTAATCTCTCTTACTTCAACTTCCAAAACTGTCATTTTTATTCTTTACTTCTCGCCAAACTACTACCGCACTTCTCCACTCTCATACTCTGCAACATGTTCATAATCTCTTCATGCATCGAAAGGTTTCGGGATATTTCTGTATTATCATCGCGTACCTCGGGAGTAGCAACACATGCTACCTCTTCAAGAACTTGTAGTTCCCCAGCATCCTGTGGCCCACTGCTACCCTGTGTTTCACCACTAAAAGCCTTTTTGATCTTGGGCGGCATTGTCGATAAATTACTAGCAATTCTACAAAGACAGATAGGATAACATACAGTTTGTAGATGAGGTTTATAGGCACGCGCAGCTCAGGCAGAGTACT
>NW_028234408.1:29472687-29475187 GCF_977035675.1 Penaeus japonicus
TCCATATTGGTGATCAGAGAGGTTGTTACAAGATGCTACAGCGTTCAAGACGTTTTGATATTGGCGGTTCAGAACAAATCAAAACCTCTAGAGATGAAATCAGTTAGAGCTGTAGGTCCACAGCTGTAGGGATTAGCACTTCTTATGAACAATGCAAAGCCGTATAATGTGTCCATAAAAATGGAAACACTTCAGATGAAATATAAATTCCTGTGTGTGTGTGTGTGTGTTTTCCATATCTTAAACAGCAAATAATGATAAACCTTGTTTGATAATGGTTTTACACTAAATATTGTGCTAAAAGTATTTTGAAATTATGTTAAATATATAGATACAGCTTTAGATATAACGCTAACTGTAATCTTTGTAAACAATTGATTTTTTTAAAGAATCATAAAACCCCTCATGAAAAGGAGGCATTCCTTGAAATATTTTTTTCTAAAGACTGTAGACACAATTCACAAGTACATATATTCCTAATGATTTCATATAGTATATTCATTACTAGTGAGATTCTCTAGTATTCATTAGTCGTATAATGTATAGCGGTTCTGTAAAAGAGAGTGACCAAAACGAGGTAAAAAAATCAACAAAACTCCCCCTAAAAATATAGATAAAGATGATACAATATCTAACACTCTTGGGTCGATTATTAGGATTGAGGCGTTTCAAACAGGTCACACAATTGCCGTTGTTTGATGATGGGGGCCCCCGCTTGTGCACCGAACAGAGGGGACTCGTAGAAAGTGGCTTTGGAGGGGATCCTATGGTTGGTGAAATGCTCTGCTAGGCTGATAAAATGCCAGAAAATTAAGACACTGAGCACACGATATAACGAAACGAGAACACTTTTCATAGTCCTTTACATGTACTGTATATATATATATATAAATTATATATATATATATATATATATATTATATATATATATATATATATATTGTGTGTGTGTGTGTGTGTGTGTGTGTGTGTGTGTGTGTGGTGTGTGTGTGTGTGTGTGTGTGGTGTTGTGTGTGTGTGTGTGTGTACATACATACACACACACGCACACACAAAACACACACACACACACACACACACACACACACACATATATATATATATACTCTCTTTCTCTCTCTATCTCTCTCTCCTCTCTCTCTTTCTCTCTCTCTCTCTCTCTCTCTCTCTCTCTCTCTCTCTCTCTCTCTCTCTCTCTCTCTCTCTCTCTCTCTCTCTCTCTCTCTCTCTCTCTCTCTCTCTCTCTCTCTCTCTCTCTTTCTCACGCTCTCGCTCTTTATATCAGTCTACGTCTCCCCCTCTATTAATCTATGTAACTGCATACATTATCAATCCACCTCTCTCTCTAACGTACCTTTCTCTCTCTCCTCTCTCTCCCCTTGTCTTTGGGCGAACACGAATACTTTAACAAAAAAGAGAGATAAATAGAAAGGGAAAAGCTCAGCTGATGGTAATCGGGGAAGCAACAATAGTACTAAGCAATAAAGATTATCGAGGGCCCGTTGCCCCCCCTCCCCCTCCGCCTCTCAGTCCCCGCCTCTCCCCTCCTCAGACCTGTTGTCGATGACTTAACCATTGTGTTTACAGATGTGCTGATCCGCATGTGGCTCTCTAATTATATTGCCATCACTTCCATTCCTCTCTTTCGCTCTCTCTCTCCCTCTCTCCCTCCCTCTCTTTCTCTCCCTGCTTCTTTGTTTCCATGTGCCTCGGCTATATACTTTCCTTACGTTTTGGTTCTTTCCCTGTTGATGTTTTCTTCCATGCATCTCCCGTCTTTCTGTGTATGCGTGCGCGTGTGTGTGGGTGAGAAGAGGGTGAAAGAGAGAGGATTATTTTCCTTTTCTTTCTCATTCTCGTTGTTTCGTTTTCCTCCCAATCTTTCCACATCTACCTTCTTACTCCCCGTTTCTCTTTTTTCTGCTGCTTCTTCAACCTCACCTCACTTTACGTCCCTGTCATATTCCTCCCCCTTATACTTCCCGACAATGCTTTTGACTCTTTAATCTAAGACAACAAACAAGGTCTAACAAATCAAACGAACGAAGATGTACAGAAAGCCTTACAGTTCAACGATGCCGCGGGGTTTTCAAAGCAGTTAATGAGTTTGTTATCAACTTAAAAGTGTCGCCCCAAGCCACTCGAGAGAGAAGGAATCCTTATCCCTGTAAAGAGCTGCCACTGAATGGGAGTTCTTTAAGTAAAATATCTATAATCATCCCTCTGGGAAGGATTCTACTTACATAGATATTCACGTGTGTTGAATAAATAATAAAGCAAAGGCTGAAACACGTACTCTTTCCCTTCCATTGCTTCACTTACGAAAGCAACGCACTGTTCATCGCCACTTTACATGTAAGTGAAACCGTATCTCAGTGTCGGAGAGAGTGATTACCACACGAGTTGCTCCGACCGTTCGTGACCTCAAACTCATCAAGATGTGACCTCGCTTGGTACTTCTGCTCCGTCTCCTGCTCCTTGTACCGAGCTCATCCCCAAT
>NW_028234408.1:29477687-29490187 GCF_977035675.1 Penaeus japonicus
AGATAAAAATATAATATCTATATATATATATAAAATATATATATACACAATAAAACGCATGTATGTGTCGTTCGTACTAAACACTTGACAAGTAAAATATTATCCCTCAAACTGATGTAAGTACATGTTTCTGGTATGATTAATCAAACAAGCAATATGATTAATTGACAAAGTTCCGTTGGTCAGAAGATAAATTCATGGACCTTTGGAATTATTTTAGAAGTCAGCTTTATAAAAGAAAAATCATTTAAGAAACTGAGTGCAAATCACAGATAAATAAATAAGAATCCAGTGAGCTGACACAACATCCCAAGGAGATAATAAATTCTTACGTCCGAGATCCCGGGAAGGAAACTGTGAGGCCTATATAATCTTCGCTCCTACGTGAGCATCATTGCATGTACAAACCCCCTTCCTTTATCTCGGAACCATTATCACGGAAGACCTTGCTTCCTAATACGCTGACGTGAAAGTTGTCATCGTAAATATCCTCTGCGCATTGGACTGCCTTGAGAATATTTGCTTTCCATAATTCTGGGAATTACTGATGCTTAATCATGTTCTTCTGACAGTTGGTCAAAATTCATAAACTTTCAGCAAGTACTTCACCTCAGTTTGTAATTTAAACTTCAAGATAGTCATCAGCCAATCAGTATTCGGTCATCTTTGATCACGCAGCTCCTCGTTCATCAGGGCAGTCTAATGAAAATCAATGGCCAGTCTACAGTCATTTCAAACTATCGGCCAATTGGCTTCCTTCAAGTAATTACAGACAGATTTCGGCCAGTTCTCAGTCGTGTCGCGTGTAAATTAGACCAGCCCGGGCCAGCTGAAGTCAAGTTGCGGATCGCATATATGTATATATATATATATATATATAGTATAAGATAATATCATATATATATAATAAATCTATATAGTTATACGTATATAATACATACACCATATATATATACATATATATATATATATATATATATATAATATATATATATATATATATAAATATATAATATATATATAATATCCGGAACTCAATCCCGCGCCGTCAGAATTGCACAGGCACGGCCACTTTATAATCCAAATAGACCAAACGAACTACCAACTTAAAAGAATTGTCTAACCAGATACCTTGCCAACCTACAACATGGAGATCACCTATTATGCTCATAAGTCAGAGCAGTAATAGCGAGGTTTTAACAGAGTAATTCCCATGGCCACTCGGCAGGCAAATGAATTAGCAAATTCAAGTCATATCAATCAGAGTTAACCGAGGTTACATCGTGGTGACAGAAAGATGAATAGTGTGGTGTGTGTGTGTGCTGATGTGTGTGTTGTGTGTGTGAAATATATAATGTATATATGTATAATATATATTTTATATATATATATATTCTTATATCATAAAAAAAAATAACAAGAAAATATATAAATATATATATATATAAATGTACTGATATACTTAATACATATATATATAATAATATATTGAAGAGATATAGTACCAATATATATATGATTTTTTATTATATATATATATATGTCCCTGTATGTACTATATGTATATTATATATAATGATATATATAACTATTTATATCATAATAATATATATATACCAAAAACCCGGGCAATACCTGGTGCCGGCAAAACATAGCACGCAAAACAAAGCTTTTATATTATATATATATGTATGTATGTATGTTGTATATATATATATGCCGTAGTTGTTGTGTGTGCTGTCTGTGTGTTTATAGACATACACACAACACAAATAACACACACACACACACACACACACACACACAATTACTATATATATAAATACTATATATATCATATAACTATATATATATAGTTATATAATATATATAATATTTAGATATATCATACCAATAAACACACACAAAATTATAATATTTATATATATAATATACTATATATACAATATAATTATATATATATAAATGCCTACTATATAATATATATATATATATGGTATATATAATAGTACATATCTCATTTATATATATATATATATATATATATATATATATATATATACCTATATGCTATAAATATACACTATATATATACTATAAATATATATTCATACATATATATATATATATATATATATATTATATTATATACATATATGTATATATATGTATATATAGGTATATATACTATATACTCCTATATATATAATATATATATATATATATATATATATATATATATATATATATATATGTCTATATATATGATATATTCTTGCCTATTGTATATATTTATATATTAATTAATTTGATTGATTTTATCGTTATTTACACACACACAAACTTAATATTATATATATATAACTATATATATAATATACTATATATATAATATATATACTAAACTAGTCAAATATATATATATATATATACATATATATATAAAATACTATTGCTACTCATTTATATATATATATATACTATATATATTATATATATAACTATATATATTTATTATCTCATAGATCATAATTATTATATAATCCATTATAATATATACATTATCAAATATAGATATACTATAACAACCTATTTTACATAATTTCAAACATATATATATATTATAGTTCATATATATATATATGTATATTATACATATACTATCAACAAAGTTCATTTTATAATATATATAATGATTATATAATATATATTATATGTGTGTGTAGTGTGTGTGTGTGTGTGTGCTGTGTGTGTTGTGTGTATACACTATAGCAAATATATATACTTCTATATATACGTAGTAAGATATATATATATATATATATATATAATATATTATATATATATGTAATACATGATTTACCATAATATAATATCAAATATATATATTATATATATATATATATAATATATATATATGTATGTATGATATGTATGTATATGTATATTATTTCTATTTATTTATTTATTTTAATTTATTTATAGATATATTCTCATGATGTGTGTGTGTGTGTGTGTGTATAGCATATATATATATATAGAATCTATATATATATATATATATATATATATATATATATATATATATATTCATATATATATACATATATTAGTATATATATATATATATATCTTATTCATATATATATACATATATATATATATACATATAGATAGATAGATAGATAGACTAGATAGATAGATAGATAGCATGAATCCATACACAACACACACACACACCACACACAACAACACACAACACAACGCACGCTGGGGGGAGGCGTGGGGGGGAGCATACCCCTACCCACAACACACACACACACACACACACACACATTTAAAACACACATTCCCATATAAATTATTAAACTATATACCAATTACTATACCATATATATATATATATATCTACTCACTACACGTATATATATAATAAACTATATATTACTATATATATATATATATTTACATATATATAGGATACCGATAGATAGACAGATAGATAGTAGAATAGATCTATACACGGTATATAATAACAGATATAGATATAGCAATATGTATATATAATATACATAGAACTATATAATTATATATACATATATATATATATATGTATTATATTAATATATAAATATATCATATATATATATATATATACTCTTATATATATACATATATAATATGTATATATATATATGACATAATATATAAATATATATATATATATCATATATATATTATACATATATGCAATACAGTAATTAGGTTCATAATTAACGATGTCCATAATGAACATCAAAAAGTCCTGAGCCACAATAATGATAGAAATGGTAATAGTCTAAGTGATTATGATGCATAGTCGAGTGAACAAATAGACGCAAATGACGATGATAATGATGATTATGATGATGGTGATGACGATGACGATGATGATGATGATGATGATGATGATGATGAGGATGAGGATGAGAAGGAGAATATTGTTAATGAAGATGGTGATAATGACACTATAGCCTACATCGGCTGGCGCATGCATGTAACCCAGATGTCATATTAGGAAAAGTCCCTCCCCCGTAATGACAAGCACGTGGCAGCCCCCACCCCCGTGCCCCCGTGCCCCCGGGCCCCCAGCCTCCCGCACACACACAAGTGAAGGGGATTACAGTGCACACTATGGAGCGCGTTGACAGCGCTTATATATAACGCAATAGGGAGGGGGAATCTAATAACAAATAATTCCGCTGAGGCAGGAGCCCGCGCCGGTAATGCCGTGAGCAGCGTGCAACATAATACACCGTAATTAAGGATAATGGCTGAGGTAAAGTAGAATTCATCAAAACGGAGGAAATGGATGGGAGAGGCCCGCCAGCTGGCCGAGGGTCCTTCACAGGCCGCACTGTGAGGACCGGCCGAACATCTTATCTCTCTCAATTACCCCCCCGCACCCACCCCAACCAACGGATGAGGAAGGAAACACGAGCACGCCCCCTCCTCTTAACGCCGCGGGTCTTACTCACTCAAGATCGCACCCTCCGCTGCTCGCTCTGTTCCACCCGAGAGAAGCTGTCAAGCGCTCACTTGCTTCCACGTCCTCTGGTGTCCTGGTATCCATCCCATCAATTCGTCGCGATTCATGCGAGAGTTCGTAGCTTCTGGTGAGGGCATACGCGCAGGCGGGAAATGTTGCTCATTTGGGTGGACGTCCTAGCGTCGGGCATCTCGGAGGAGACGGATGAAGCGGGAGGCAAGGGCGCTTGCCTCCGACCCTAGTCGAGCGCTCATCGTTCATGGTCATCTACTGGGTCTAAAATATATTGCCTTTCCCAGTCAAGCGTACTACTTCTCTTTACCTCGTGATAAATGGACACTACACTCTCTTTGGATATCGCTTCATATCCACACGTCCATAGTACTGTGACTCGTACCCCGAAGGCGTAATATAGAAAGGAAAATCGTCGACAATTGCTTTATAAAGCGTAGAAATCCTAGCTTTATAATTTACCTAATTGCCTCTATTTCTTCTCCTTCGTCACTTCTCCAGATGGCAAAGTGGATATTGAAGTTGATTCTCTCCATTCCTCTCTCTCTCTCTCTCTCTCTCTCTCATACTACTCTCTCTCTCTCCTCCTTCTCTCTCACATCTCTCCATCTCCGTCTCTACTACTCAATCAATGAATAATGATACTTGTCGTCTCGTCTCTCTCTCATTCACTCATCGTCACTCAACTCCCCTCAAGCCTCATAGTCCACGTTCAATCTCTCTACTCTCTCACTCTCATCTCTCTTTCCTCTCTCTCATCCATGGCCCTCTCCCCCTCTCTTTCTCAGTCTTCTCTCCTCTCTCCTATTCTCTTTCTCTCTCTCGCCATACCTCTAATTCTCTCTCTTATCTCTGTCGTCCCCTTTTCTCTCATCTCTGTCTCGAAGAAACGACAATGACAAACTCTCCTTCATCAATTCTCTCCTCTCTCTCTCTCCCTCTCCACTCTCTCATTTTCTCTCTCCTCTTATTCTCTCCCCTGCTCGCCTTCTCTCTCCCCCCACCAAGGAATACTCTCCCCCCACCCTCTCATCTTCTCTACTCCTTCAAGTTCACCTCTCTCCTCAATACTTCACATCTCATCCACCTCTCTGGTCTTAATCTTCTTAGCTCTCCTTCCACTCCTTATCTCTTCCTCTCTTTCATCATCAATCCAGAAACTCTCTTTAATGCCAAACTCACGCTCATCCTTCTCTACCGATATCCATCTCGCCTCTCTCATCATCTCTCTCTCTATATTTTGATCTCTCTCTCTCTCCTCGGCATCCCTCTCTCTCTCTTCTCTCTCTCTCTCTCATCCTCTCTCTGCTCTCGTCCTCTCTCTCTACTCTCTCTCTCTCTCTCTCTCTCTTCGTCCAATATCAGCTCTGACTTACTCTCTCATCTCTCTCTCTCTCCAATTCGTTCTCTCTATCATCCCACTTCTCTCACCTCTAAGATAACTTCTCTCTTCTCTCTCGTCTCTCCTGCCATCTCCTCTCTCTCTCTCTCTCTCCTCCCTTCTTCATCGCAATCTCGTCTTCTTCACTTCACTTCCTCTCACACCTGTTCGTCCTCTCTCTCCCCTATCTCTTCTCTCTCTCTCTCTCTCTCTCTCTCCCTCTCTGTCTCTTTTTCTCCCTCTCTTCTCTTCTCTCTTTCTCTTTCATTCCCCTCTCTTTCTCTCTCTCTTTCATCCCCTTCTCTCTCTCTCTCTCTCTCTCTCTCTCTCTCTCTCTCTCCTTCTCTTCCCTTTGTCTCTCTCTCCTTATCTCTCTCTCCCTCCTCCTCCCCCCCTCACTCTCTTCTGTATTTCTTCTTCCATTCTTTTCTCCCCTCTTCTTTTTCTCCCCCCCCCCCCCCCCACCCCTCTCTCTTATCTTTATTCTATCTCTATTTCTCTATTCTCTCTCTCTGCTTCTCTCATCTCGTCCTCCTTCTCTCTCTCTCTCTCTCTCTCTCTCTCCTTCCTCGCGCTCCCTCACTCCTTCTCTCTCCTCTCTCTCTCTCTCTCTCTCTCTCTCTCTCTCTCTCTCTCTCTCTCTCTCTCTCTCTCTCTCTCTCTCTCTCTCTCTCTCTCTCTCTCTGCCTCTCTCTCCCCTAAATACTAAAAGGATGATAATGATAATGATGATAGCAGTAATAATGATATGAATTACAATAATAATGAAAATAATAATAACAATCATAGTCAATGATAATGATAATATGAATGATAATGATGATAATGAAAATGATGACAGTGATATATATCGATATGTAGAATAGTAATAGTTATAATGATGATAATAATAACAGCATTAGTAATGGCAATGAATAATAATAATGGTAATAATAATTATGATAATGATATGATAATTATGATGACAATGACAACAATTATGATATCAGTAAAGATGATACCAATAACGATGGCAATGAAGATATTAACAATAATAATAATAATAACAATGATGATAATACAGATAGTAAGAATAATTATTATAATGATAATGACAAGAGTAGTAGTAGTAATGATGATAATAATGATACTTAAAATGAAAATGATATTAACAGCAACAACAGCAATAATGATAATGATGAAAATAATAACAGTAATGAGGATGACAATGATCATGATAATGAAAACCGTAAAGTTCCAGCAACACCGAGTAGTAATATTCCCTCTCCTTCTACTGCCTTTGCTCACTAAGCAGTTATTAAAGTGGGGAACTATTGTTTTGGCTAGTTCGTGTGACTAAGACAACGAGAGTTTGATTTTTTCAGAATATTCTGCACAAGGACAATATCCCGCATTCTTATACTACTGATTTGCTTTTTTTCAAATGAACTTCACTAGTTTAGCTTAATTTTCTAGTTGACTACGTTGGTAAACTTTTTGTGAAATGGCATCAACAGGCTGGAAGACATTCGGCAGAAGTGTTTTTCCTTTTCAAATATTCTTTCCCTTCTCTCGCTCTCTCCTCTCTCTCTCTTTTCCTCTCTCCTCACTCATCCTCTCTCTCTCGTCTCTCTCTCTCTCTTGTCCTTCTCTCTCTCTCTCTCTCTCCCCTCTCTCTCTCATCATACAGATCTCTAGGCACGTTCCTTCTCTCTCTCTCTCATCTTCACTTTCTCTCTCTCTCCTCCTCTCTCTCTACTCTCTCCTCGCTACTCTCCCTACTACCTCTCTCTCTCTCTCCTCTCTCCTCGTAATTCCTCCTCTCCTCACCTCAACTCTCTCCTCTTCTCTCTCTCCTCCACCCTCTCCTCTCTCTCTCCTCACACTCTCTCTACTCTCTACTCTTCCTCTCTTCTAAATTCTCCTCTCTCTCTCTAACATTAAGGATTCTTTACTGCTATTTGCGCCTACACTTACATCTCGTAGCTCTCTCTTACTCTCTTCCCCCTCTACTTTATCCTCTCTCTATTAATACCATCCGTCGGTTATACTCTATAGGAAACATTAACTTTCTCTTTGTACACTCTGTGTCAGCACATAAATCTCTCTTACATGTCGTCTAGTCTCTCTCAACTCTCTCTACTCTCTCTCTCTCTCTGCTCAACTCTACTCGCTTCTCTCTCCTCTCATCTCGTACTTCTTCCTCTCTCATCTCTCTCTCTGTCGCTCTCTCTAAATACTCTCTCTCTCACTCTCCTCCCCTCCAGTGTGCCTTGTCATGGCAAAAGAGCGAAATATATACTACTTATTTTATTTTTTTGTGGGCATGCCAAGAGATTACCCGCACAACGACTAGGTCAAGGTTTCTTGTTTTCCCACCCCCCACAACAAATTGTATTTGCTGACCCTTTTGGCATGCGTCTCCGCTTTACTTCCTTCCAGGCTCCCTAGGCCCGTCACGTTTTTAAAGGAAAGGGGCTCCGGAGCTCAAATGTTACAAGGAATTACTCAAGCAAAGATAGTCACCGAGGCAGGTGGATGTGTAGAGGCGCAGCGATAAGGATGCCTTTGTTGCGGAGAGGGTTCACAGGGTTTTCTGGGCAATCCATAAGGCCAAACCTATGTGCAATTGGTTGAGACTCGAGTGGAAAATTACGGGCAAATTGGGCTGCAGGAATATTGGCCACTCAAACAGGATCCATAGTTATCCTTGACACCACACCCCTGGTAAATCAAGGAGAACATACGTTGGAGCGTACACGGAGAATTATGCAAGGTCACGGCAGGTCGTTTCCAATCAGGACAATACAATGTACCAGCCTTTATGAGCAATCCGTAGCCAAGACGCTTCTTTTTCTCAAACGAGAACCCTAATGAGTGGACACAAAACATCGCATGCAGTGCGCAGTGATTCGTGTTACTAAAGCGATCAATATTATCATTGTAAATCTCGATAAAAAAAAAAAAAAACTACTCACTTCTAAATCCATTGCGATTACGAATCTACATGATTCAAAACAGATACATGTAACTTTTTAAAGGAAATACTTGTTGGTATATTTGTAAATATAATTGTTCTTGTGATAATACCATCGCTTGAAGAGAACAATAGGTATTTTCTATACTTTCTAGCCATTAGCTATTAGGATAACAATAACAATGATAATAATTAGTGATGATAATGATGAAAGTAATGACAATGATAATGATTATTATAACAATAATGATAATGATAACAATAATGATTATGATAATGATAATGATAATAATGATAGTAGTAATGATGATGGTAGTCATAACAGTGGTGATAATGACAATGATAATAATGATAGTGGAATAATATGGATGATAACATATTATGCATTAAATGATAGACAATAAATGATGATAATGATTAATGTATTGAAATAATAAACTGATAATGAACAATGCATGTGAATAACTAATAACAATGATGACGAGGATGGTAATAATATTAATAATGATAATGCAATCGGCTAATAGAAAGTAACTAATAGTAATTAAGAGTGAAGTAATTTTAATGAAAATAACAAATAATGCAAGAAACACAATTGATCAATAATGGTTGTATACTATATATCAATGCATGACTGGCAATAATGATAATAATGATGATAATAGTAATATTAAGGATAACAATGATAATGATAATAATAACAATAATTATGATGATAATGACAGATAATGACTGTATATGAAAAGATGTTTTATAATGTTGGGTAGTAAATAATGATGAAAATGATAATGCATAGTAAATAATCATTATTAATAAATTCATCATGATCGAAGAAGAACTAGATCAATTGTTTTGTTGACAATTATATTAAGTTAATTATGGGATGATTTACTTGTTATCATTTTAATGCAGCAATGAGATCTGATGATTAAACGATAAGGATAATGAATAGTAAGATACTGATAGTGGAGTGATAAACATAAAATAGATATTAATGAGATTGTTGATATAAATTAATGGCAATTATAGTGATACTGAATTGACTCGTTAATAGATTAATCTCAAAAATAATAATTATTGATATTAGTGATATCTTGTTAAATGACGATAACATAATTCTGTAATATTATAAGTGATAGTAATTGAATAAGTAATAATTATATTGACTGAAAAATTTTAATAATTATTATTATGATATATAATATATAATAATAATAAATAATAATAATAATAATTAATATATTAATAATAGATATACAACAACAAACAAAGTAATAATAGTATAAAAATGATAATAATATATAATAAGTCGATTACACAACAACAAACCAAACTAATTAATATTGTAGTAAATAATAATAACGTAAGTAATAATAACAACCCCACTGATGAACTAAGTCCATAATAATATTAATAATAATTTATAAATAAGGTTTAATAATTAATAGTAATATTGGGATTTAATCAATGAATAATAATGTAGAATAATGTTATAATAATCCTTGTAGTCTATGTTAATGAATGATTTAGAATCATTAAAGTAATTAGTAGGGGAATAGTAATAATGTGATAATAAATAATGCATATCATAGGTTATAATTAGTCAATGATAATTAAATTAATAATGATAATTAATAATATATTGATAATAATAATAGGTAATAATTGAATACAATAACTAATGAATGATATTAAATAGATAATTATAATAATAATAATAATAATAATAATAACATACTAATGATATTGATGATAACATTAATGATATATAATGGAATGAATAATGTTTTATTTAATGATAATAATTAATAATAACGTCGGTATTCGTATAAATAATATTGATTTAATTCATTATTCAGTTCTATTATTCATTATTATTATTAAATTATAATGATTAATGCGATCAAATTATCAATAGTAATAATGATGATTAATACTATAGTTCAGTCACATATATATAATGGATATCAGATATACAAATTTACAATATGCTTATCGACTACTACTAATCATCAACAATAATAATAATTCTGATTAATGATAATAAATGTAAAAAATAATGATTATTTAATGTGTGTAATCAGTGAGTAAGTAGTAGTAATGATAACGATAATAGATGAGTGATAATAGATAATAATAATAGTAAATAATAATAATATTTAATAATAGACAATGGTCATAATAATGGATACGTATACGTAACATATTGATTAATAATTGGTAATGATGGTACTGATACTTATGATGAAAAATATGTGTATAATGCTTAATGACATTAAATTAATAAGACATGTTAGCAATAATATTTGTTATTATCATCATTACCATCAATTATCATATTTATCAAGATTATACTTATGGATTACTCTAAATATCTTCTTACTATTCTCACTCATGATCATCTCTATCGCCATCGTGTATCATTATAACCATTCATTGAGAGTTCTTATATCATTATTTATATGTGGTATTGTTATTATCCAGCTCATCTTCCCCTAGCAGCGCTAATTTCATCATCCATCACAAAACAAAGTGGTGAGCCATCTGCTCAAAGGAAAACGCCAAAACTCCCATGGGTAACATCACGGATAGTTTTAATCTGAATATGAGCTGTTAAACCATAATATCTGACTGATGCAACCTGCCATCATCCGGGTAGTGTCTGTTAGGTTTCACCGACCCACTGTCAGTAGTCTAAACTAACCTTCTGTCTGGGATCAGGATAAGCTTTATTTATTATGGATTTTTATTATTTATTATTATATGTTAGTAACGTTGTCTTCAGAACAATTTGTATTTTGCGAGAATGCGTATTATGTTTGTTTTGCAATTTTCATTTATTGAAATCTAGTGACTATTTCTAATCTTCTGTTATTCAATAATTTGAAATTTCATGATATGTTAGTTCTTGTTATAACATGTTCTCGTGCCATAAGAATTTTAATTCTGGCAAGTACTGCAGTCGTAATCCAGCTCGTGTTGTTTCTAGTCCTAATGCATCGATTTGGTAGATCCCCACTATATCCACCCGTCATGATATGTAGACAATCGAGTGCTATGAGAATTACAGTGCTTGCTTGTGCAGAGAGGTATTGGTTCGGTGAGCAACAGCGGACACTTTAGATCATGGCGAGTTTAAGTCTGCTGCTGCTTGAGGGGAACGAGGCTGGATGTAAGTAGGGGGGTGGATGAGGAGAGGAGGTTAAGCGCAAGATGGGGGGAGAGTAGGGTGGTGTGAGGGGATGAGGTACAATTGGCACATTCAGGGTCATTAAGGATTTGATTCTGTCAGAAATGCGATGGCTTCTAATCGACTCGCGTACGCCACGCCCAACCACATTAGCGAATATTCCCGAACGTGCAAGCGAAGACGGCAGCCTCATCCCGGCCGAGATGGCGCTGTTCTCGGTTTCTTTTAGAGACGATTAGCTTAGTCGACGGGTCGAGGACTAGCGACATAAAGTCGCTTAGCCACTTTATTTCTGTGCGGCCATTGAGGCCGTATGTTCACGTGTAATTGTTTTAAGGTCTCTATCTTCTTCTCATAATAAAGAACTGGATGTTGAGTGGAACTGGTGTCAGAGTGTGTTTAGTGATGTATTCCAATGAGAGGCGACCTCCCT
>NW_028234408.1:29500187-29510187 GCF_977035675.1 Penaeus japonicus
GGATGAGGAGAAGGAATAGGAGTGACAGGAGAAGGGAAAAGGAGGAGGACGATAAAGACGAGGCCGAAGAGGAGGAGGAGGCGATGGAGGAGGCCAGGAGGAGGAGTAGGAGTGGGCGAGGGAGGCACGACAGCAGGAGGGAAGGGGCATGGGCGCCTGTCCTGGCCTGTCGTCCGGCTCCCCGCTGGCCCCCGCCGTGCCGCCGTGGCGAGGGCCCGGCCGCGACCCGAGGCGTCCGCTCGCCGGCCCTTCGCCCCGCCGTGTCACCAGTCCTCCTCCAAAAAGTACAGGGTTGAGCATTAAACGCTGTAATTTCACAACTTCATTACAGTAATTTTTTGTCATTATGACACTTAATTTTCATTTTAGTGCACAAAGGGAACTCTATCCTCCGAACGCCACCTAAACCCCGACCCGCCAAAACGCTCCTTCCTCCCCGCCCCCGCGTCCAACCCTACACGGCACCTCTCTCCCTGTAAAAGCCATTAAAGTTGTTAGGCAAATGAATGCGTTGTTAAGCGAAATAGCCCGAAAACGTAATTTAGATCTGGGTTTAGAAATGTCGGGGCCAGTAAACATATTATATTTGTTTTAGTCGAGTTGAGCGATTTCTTTATCCTCCCCGAGGACGTAAATGACAATTTTGTGATGCAAAAGGCTTTAGTTTGCACTTGTACCCCCAAATTCCCCCCGCCACCCCCCACCCCCGCCCCCATACCACCACCTTTCTGTGATCTTGTGCCTCGACCCTCCGGTGCCATGACTGATCATGCATGTCGAATACACGCTTCAAACGCACAGGCAAACAAACGCATACAACATATATATCACTAATATATATATTATATATATAATATATATATATATATATATATGTATAATATATATATATATTATATATATATATCTAACAAATATATAGGATACACACACACCAATGCACACACTAACACCTACACACACACAACACAACACACACACACATATAGATATATATATATAATATATATATATATATATATGATATAAGGTCGGGGGGTAGTGTATCACACATAGATTATATATATAATATATATATATATATATATATATATACACACACACATATGTATGTATGTATATACATAATATTTATAGATCACCACACACACCACATATGTATGTATGTAAAGTACAATAATATTTATATACAACACACACACACACACACATATTATATATATATATATATATATATATATATAAGATACTATATATATATATATATATATATATGAATCATATCAACACTTACACACACACACACAAACACACACACACAACACACACATATACATATATTTATATTATATTTATATATATAATGGTTTGGGTTTATATATATATATATATATATATATATATGTATGTATATATTATATATATATATATATGTATGTATAATATATTACACACATATATGTATGTATGTATATACATAATAATATGCACTATATTATATATATATATATAATAAATATATATATTATATATATATATCTGTGGATTTCTTTGCTGTGATTAGTGTGTGAAAGGGAGTGTGTGTGTGTGTTTGTAATCCGTGTGTGTGTGTGTGTGTCTTGGGTGCTTTAATGTGTTTATGTGTATATGAATAAGTACTTTTATATATATATATATATTATTTTAATATTACTTATATTTTTATATTATATCTATAAAGATTTATATATATATATATATATATATATATATATATATTTTAATATATAAATTATATATTGAATAATATAACATTGTAATGTATATATATATATAATATATATATATATATATATATATATATAATCTCTATATATATATTTTTTTGAGAGTTATGTATATAAAAGATTTTCATATATATCATCATCGTCATTCCACTGCAGGACGTAGGCCTCTCTCAATTTTTCCAGTCATTCCGGTCTTGTGTCCTCTGATTCCAGTTTACTCCTGCGAAATTCGCCATTTCATCACGCCATATTGTCATTGGTCTTGCCCTTGGTCTCATTGTATCGTGTATTTTCCATTCTGTTGTTTTCTTTGTCCACCTGTTGTCATGTCTCCGATATATATATGTCATGGCCACTGCCACTTTTTCTCCTAAATGTTCCTTAGTATATCCTCTACTTCTGTTTGTTGCCTGATCCACAAACTCTCTTAAGGTAACTCCTAGCATAAGCCTTTGAGCACTTAGTCGTAGTTTCTGTTTCTGACTCATATGTTATGACGGGAAGGACACATTGGTCAAAAATCTTTCTCTTTAGACAGAGTGGCAGACGACCTCGTAATATATTACTTTGTGTACCGAATGCACTCCAACCTGGCCTGATTCGTCGTTTCGTCTCGGCTTCGCAAGATGTATTCGTCTTGATGAGTTGCCCTAGGTATACATACTCGTTTACAGTTTACAGTTTAAGGTTTACCTCGCCCTGTATTTGTATTTGCTCAACTGGGGTTCGACTGTTGAACATGACTTCAGTCTTTTTCATGTTCATTTTAAAGCCAATCTTCAGAGTTTCCCTATTCAAATCATTTACTAATTGTATTAATTCATTTGCTGACTCGACGAAAAGAACAATGTCATCTGCATATCTTAGACTGCTTATATGTTCACCTATTTTAATCCCTTTCTCCTTCCAATCTAACTTCTTGAACATTTCCTCTAGGCAAGGTGTAAACAGCTTCGGTGAGATGGTGTCGCCCTGCCTAACACCCTTTTTTATTGTTTTATTATTATTATTATTATTATTATTATTTTGCGTGCATTTTAATCTTCGCTGTACCATCTCTATATATATCCTCTAATTTTCTACAATATTTTTCATCTATTCCTTGTTTAGTGCTGCAGCTATCTGTACCGAATAAAATGCCTTTTCGTAATCTACGAATGCCATACACAGGTGCTTACTATATTCGTTTGTTTTCTCTCTTATTTGGGTTTTACCGACACTTAGACATTTGTTAAAAAGACTGGCCAATTTTACTGCCTCAATCTCTCCTGCATCTTGAATAAGATCTGCACTAATGTTATCACCTTTTTTCCCTGTTTTTCCTCTTTTCATGCCTTCTAGTGCCCTTTTTACTTCCTCTACCGTGATGTTCCGAACGTCTCCAATTAATAATTTCACTTTTATTGTATATACATATATATATATATATATATATATATATATATATATATATTATATATATATATATATAACTATATATATATATATATGATTTGTAATTGTTGATTATATTTCATAAATATGAAACTTAATAATATTGTTCCATATTATATATTATTATATATATATATATATATATCATCTTATATAGTAATTATATATATATATACTGTATATATAATCAGGTATGACATTATATATTCTGTATATACATATTTGTATATATGTATATATATAGATAGTTTAAATATATATATACTTATTATATATAACGTATATAATATATGTATATATCTTATATATATTATCTATATATATATATGATATATGTATGTATATTATAATTTATATATATACAGACTTGTATATGTGCCTTATGAGTTTTTGTGCATTAGTACTTATACTTTGGATATTACTTACACCAAAAATACTGCTCGTAGATCTCTCTCTCCCCTCCTCTCTCCATCTAGAGCTATATATATAGTATATAAATATATATATATATATATATATATATGATTAATATATATTATATTTATTATTATTGATATATATATATATATATATTATATATATATATAATCATATATGGTATGTATGTACTGATCTATATGTTGCTATATACGTTCTTATATACATATATACATATATATATGTATTATATATATATATATATATTATATATATTATATATATATATAAATATATATAAATAGACTTAATATATATATGCATAAATTATATGTATATTATATTATTTATATGTATATATATATATCTAATAATTTTATATATAACCTAATTCTAATATATATATATTATATATAATGTGTGTGTGTAGTTGTGCTTGATGTTTGTTGGAGTGTGTGTGTGTCGTGTGTGTGTGTGTGTGTGTTGTGTGTGGTGATGTATATATATAGTATATATATATATATATATATATATATATATATATATATAATGTAATATAGTATAATTATATACACATATATATGTATTTATATAATAATTATACACACATATATATTTATATATATTATACATATATATGTATATATAATTATATTAGACACAGTACATATTTATATACATATCCACACACACACGCACACACATCAACACACATGTATACATACCAAATCATATATATATATAGTAAATATAATTAGTATATATAATTATATTATATATATATGATATATATATATATATATATATGTATATATATTTATTATTTTATATGAATGTATATATAATATATGTCATATATATATTATATTAATATATATATATATATATCATATATATATATTATGTAGTTATTGGTACTGTAGGAATTATATATATATACATACATATATATACCCAACCCTACATTATATATATATATATATATATATATATATATATATATATATGTTGTGTTGTGAGGTGTGTTGATGTTGGATGCGTGTTTTTAACGTCGAAAGGTGTGTGTGTGTGTGTGTTGATGGGTGTAGATATATATATTATTATTATCATATATATAAATATATAGTTATATATTATATATATAATTATACTATATTATATATATAAAATATAAAGAGATACGAGGAGCGATGAGACGGAGGAGAGGGGGGAGTGAGAGTGGAAGAGAGTAGAGATGAGTCACCCTGATCTTCGTGCGAGCTGCAAATTGTAGATAGCATCGTGTGAAGAGACGAGCTAGAGAGAGAAAGAGAGATATGTATATATATACATATATGTATGCATATATAGTATAAATATACACACATAAACATATATACATACATACATACACACACACACATATATATGTGTTTGTGTGTGTGTTTGTGTGGGTGTGTATGTTTCTCGTGTTTATGGTCTAGTTTCACCGTGTCTTACAGTTGAGAGACAGAAGAAAAGAGAAAGAACGAGGTGAGAGAGAGGGGGTGGGAGTGAGAGAGGGAGGGAAGGAGAGAGGGAGTCAAATTCAAAAACTTTATTCCATAAATTACAATGGTTATTGTTTTTACATAAATTATTTGCTGGAAAATGATAGGTATACAATACATTTGTTGCATGTTTGATAAGACATCACAACTGACAATTTAGGAAATGTTCTTTTTAGTCTTGAAATTATTGAAGTTTGCGATGTCTTTAATATAATGAGGTAGTAGGTTCCAGGTCAGGGGTCCACGTATTACATTTGCCGTGTCCCTCTTTCCGTATAGAGAATTTACTTGTGTTCCAACACCTGATGCGTTCCTTATAGTTTGTAAGGGCAGGATCCATTGTGGATAATTCCCATGTGGAAACACATGCATCATAACTGCATTTAGCTTGGAGTTTTAACCATTTTAATTCAAGAATAAATAGGGTGATGTGATCAAACTTACTAACACTACCCAATGTAACTCTTGTAGTCTTAGTGTTTTCTGTATTAGGATTTTATTAGTTGACCCCAAACATTTAAGCAATAGTTAATGATGCTCAAAGCTAGAGCTGTACAACCTCGATTCTTGTTTCGGTAGGTATTTCATTTTTCATATGATTAAGATATATTGGTGTTCCCAATACCTTCCCATGTGTGTTGTCAACATAGGCTTCAAATGTCATATATCTGTCTAAGTGTACCCTAGATTTTTAACTGAAGTGCTTGGTTTAATTTGTTATGAAGAATTTTGTGGTTGACATTGTCAAAAGCTTTAGAAAGATCGCACAAATGAGCAAGGTTACCTTATTGTTGTCCATGCTGTTATAAATTTGGTCAGTAATCTGTAACAACGCTGTTTCAGTGGATAACCTATTTCTAAAGCCATGTTGAGTTTTAGATAATAGATTATTGGTCTCCAGGAAATTCATCAATTGATTTACCACTGCTTTTTAAAGAACCTTAGATAGTACTGAGAATATTGTAATGAGGCGGTAATTATTCATGTCGTCTATATCCCCAGATTTGAAAATTGGTATTACAATTCCATGTTTCGAAAGCGACGGGAAAACACTTGTAGCCAGAGAGGTGTTAATGATGATCGTTTTATAAAATGCGATTACGGGTAAACTATCATTAATAAAGCGCAAAGAAACACCGTCTGCTCCCACTGCATTTGTTGTTTTATTATTGGCATAATAGTTTCTACATCTACTGGTTATGGTCTGAAAACATCAGTTATGAGCCATGCTCGATCTGTGTTTTGATTTAATGTGGAGGTAATTGTTTGTTCATAAGTTAGTTTTCCAATTTCAATAAGTTATTATTGTTATTAAAATGGCCGGTGGTATGTGTAGAATTTGTGTGATATCTGTGTTTATTGTTAAGCACTAATGTTTTAACAATTTTCCATGTTTTATTATAGTTTGTTCAGCGAATTTATTTCTGAAATAATTAGTCTTTGCCGATTGAATTAATGATTTAACATTATTCTTTTTTGACTTTATATAAAGCCTGAAGGGCGGCCTCCAATCTATTTCCTTTGAGCGCTTGTTGGGCATTATCTCTATCGGTAATAGCTCTCTTGATGTCATTTACCCATGAAGCAGTGGGACGTCTGGCGGTTCTTGTCACATAGGGAGCAGAGGCATCTATGCTGCTTTTTATCACATTGTCGGGGAACGCATCTCAGTTTACGAATAGTTGCCTTTATTTCTTTGCCCTTGACTGTTACTCTGAAAAATAGTATCTATGTGTTATTTTTGTCAAGTCAGCCTTTACATTAGATATATTTTCAAACTTTTCTGAAAGATGTTCTATTTCCTCTTCATTTGTATCGAGACGATCGGCTTCCTTCGACGGTTTGCGTGTTTGACGTTCTTCTCTGGTGTTTCTTTTCTGTGGCATTTTCGTCGATATTTTGGCAGGATTATGTCTGCTCACTAGTTTCTTGCATGGATTTTGTGATCTCTGCATAATCAGTGATGACCACTGGTGGCACCACTGGAGCAGGGGAGGAAGTAGGAAGGGCAGAGGCATCCTGCACCTGCTGCTGAGCTGTCTTCCTAGTGGCAGTTGCTTGCTTTTCCAGTTTTGTTGTTTCTAGGAGCTTCGTTTAGGTGTTACTTGTGCTGAAGCTTCGGCGCTGGTATTGTCTACCGAAAGAGAGAAAGAATTCAAATTCAAATTCAAACGTTTTATTCCATAAATTACAATGGTTATTCTTATATGAATACATACATATTTACACTTGATGAGTAATAAGGTGTTCTTTCAATTTTGTTTTAAAATTGCAAAAGTTGTTAATGTTAATATTATCTGGTAACAAGTTCCACATTTTCGGTCCACGAATTTGTACCTGTCTTGTCCCTGTTTCTGTATTTGATCTTTTTACATATAGGGAATTTACCTGGCGTGTTTGAATGCCAGCTGTGTTCCCTACAGTTTGCAGGGGGAATAACCATGGTGGATAGAGTTCATGTATCAATTTGCAGGTAAAGAGACAGGTATCATAAATGCACTTAGGATGAACTTTTAATCATTTTAATATTTGTATATGTGGGGTAATGCGATCGAATTTACTAACATTACCCAGTGCAACTCTTGCCGCAAAATTTTGTAATTTTTGTACTTTTTGAACTTTGTGTTTTGTTTTGGTTGAACCCCATACATTTGAACAGTAGTTTTTTATTCTAAGGACTAGTGGTTGCACGACCAAAATTCTAGTATCCCTAGTGATTTGATTTTTATGTGATTAGAAAAGATTAATGTTACCCATTACTTTCCTGTGTATGTTTGACGTGTGTTTCAAATGTCATGTATCTGTCCTAGTTACTCACAAATTTTTTCACTGAAATGTTTGGTTTGATAAGGGGTGGCCTTCAAATTCTATGTCTGTCGACTGACCTATGATATACATTGAGTTTTATTATGGGGAGTTAATTTAAGACCATTAACTTTTCAAGTATATTTTAGCTTGGTAAGAGTGTTTTGGAGTATTTCCGTATTATTGATTTAAGTTATTTACAGAGTCACTATGGAGAAACTGTGAATCAATCGTCCGGGCGTACTGCACTAGCAGGCAGTTTATGAGCAATGGTTGGAGAAGTCCATTTATGAAAACGGTAAATTAGAATTGGGCCTAAGATGGATCCTTTGTGGTACACCAAAAACATATTGGTTGTTCGATGATAAATATTGATTTCATTAATTTTTTACAGATTGAGTTTTCTATTATTTAGATAACTACTAAACCAGAAAGAATCAATTTTATGGGATCTTAGTTTGTGAAGAAGAATTTTGTGATTTACACTGTCAAAAGCTTTTGAAAGATCACATAATGTGAGTAAATTAACCTGATTTTTGTCTATATTATCATAAATTTTCATAAAGAAAGGTAGTGAGAGAGAGAGAGAAGGGGGAGGGAAGGAAGGAGGGGGGAAAGTGAGAGAGAGAGAGAAGGGGGAGGGAAAGAGGGAAGGGGAAAAGAGAGAGAGAGTGAGAGACGGAGGGATGGAGAGAGAGAGAGAGTTTCGCATATTGCTTTGATTATCATAACCGTATATTACCAGCGTGTGTGTGTGTGTGTGTGTGTGTGTACGTAAGTACAAAAACAAGAACAAGACCAAAAGGTGTAAGTTGATAAGGTACTTTGAAAGAAATATGTAAATAATCTAAATGAAGACGAGATTCTTTAATCACAGCAGCACATATTTTTACGATTAAGTCAGTCTCAGGGCATATATATAGTTTTTCATCCGCTGTGGGTTAGAAATAAGGGAAATATACTGTGATTTCTTATTTTGGAGCAGATAAGTAGAATATTAGGTAGTATAAGTATTTGTATGAAAATATTTAGTACAACAGTTGTACTATATATTATTGCATCATCAAAAGCGGTAAAATTCAAGGATCCATGACCGAGGCGCGATTTTATATCAAAAATAATCTTTTTTAAGATTGATGCAATAGAAATTTGCATGAATATATCATGTTTGAATGGTAAAATATAGGAAGTTTCTAAGACAGTTCCTTTGACAGCTATACTCAATTAAAGTGGTGTGTATTTTTGAAAATGGGAAGAAATTCCCATGGACTTTTAACAAATATGGTGCTGTATTCGCCCATTCTGCTTAAAATAGCCACAAAATTTACTGTTCTGTGTTGATATGCTATAAAAAAATAACTACTATACATTTTATCTAATTCACATTATGATGAAAAACTGAAGATTTTTTTTCATGGGCTATGTAGAACTCTGTCTGCGAAAATGTTTCCAGCATATGCTCATTGCTGTGCCAGGTGCCTTTATAGTCCAGGACCGTGGACGAGTTTTGGATATGGTCTGTGGGGCTGCCCCATCTATGGCATTTACCAGTCTGGCCTCAAAGACATCCACATTGTCAGTAAGGGAGAAATCATTGGATCTGATGCACTGGGCCAGGGCCTGCTGGAAGGCTCTCCAGTTGGCCCCGAACCCCTTCCATTGAGGATTGTGATGCGGCATAGGTACTGGACCTGCATCCACGAGGATGGTGACCATCCCATAGTGATCACTCGTGACAGTCTCGTCCTCTGATCATCTTCTTCTCTCAACCAGAGCCGCAGCAGCAAAAGTGAGGACCCCAACGCCGAAGAGCGATCTAGATGCATGACTCAAGGCCCTTGGTCATATTAGGTCCCCGGTTGGGAGGCAAAATGGAGATGTTAGTGTTGAAGTCGTCCCCTATGAGAATACAGTCCTGTGACGCAGTAGCATAGACCTCGCGAATATTTAAACTCCTATGACCAGGGGCCCCCAACCAGGTTGCTCTCAATGGCAAGGAATTTGACGCCTTCTCCACACTGTACTGAATCGACAATCAAGGGGATAGTC
>NW_028234408.1:29530187-29532687 GCF_977035675.1 Penaeus japonicus
AGTACACATAGAAAACGTAACAAAAGAAACAGAGAAGTACACATAGAAAACGTAACAAAAGAAACAGAGAAGTACACATAGAAAACGTAAACAAAGAAGCAGAAAAGTACACATAAAAAACGTAAACAAAGAAGCAGAGAAGTACACATAGAAAACGTAACAAAAGAAGCAGAGAAGTACACATAGAAAACGTAACAAAAGAAGCAGAGAAGTACACATAGAAAACGTAACAAAAGAAGCAGAGAAGTACACATAGAAAACGTAACAAAAGAAGCAGAGAAGTACACATAGAAAACGTAACAAAAGAAACAGAGAAGTACACATAAAAAACGGGAATTAATCTGAGGAATGAGGTGGTATAGAAAACGGCGCTCTTGGGAACTGCAAAAACATTGAGGAAGATTCTCGGAAACTGAGGAATATTGTTCTGACTTGCTTTTGAGAAAACATAGCCAACTTGGGGAAAAAAGGATAACAATCATGATGCTAATAATGAAGATAAGAAAATTATGACAATAATGACATCAATTAAAATGATGATGCTAATGGTAGTTATGATAAAGATAATGATGAAAATGGTAATGGTAATACTGATATTAAAACAAAAGATGATGATGATAATGATAATATTGGTAATGATAATAGTCATAATAATGATGGTGATATACTGATAATGAGAATGATGTTAATGAAGAGCATATAGTGATAATAATGATGATATTGATATTAATAATAATATTCATAACGATAATAATCATGATGCTAATGATAATGATAACATGGATGAAACTAATAATTATGGTAACTATGATTAAAAAATATAATTATAACATGATGATAATAGCGATAGTAATGCTAGTGATGATAATAGTAATTTATGATAAATATGATAAAAGTGATAATAATAAAGATGAAGATAATAACAATAACAACGATAACTATATTGATAATCATAACAATAATAATAGCAATGATGATACTGATAATGATAATAATGATAAAAAGGATAATGAAAATAATAATGATAATGATAGTTTTAATGATAACAATAACAAATATAATGATACTATGAATACTCACAGCAATAAATATGATAATGTTAAGGACAATGATAATTCAAATAATGATGATCATGATAATGATTGTAATAATGCTAATAATAACAACAATAGTTAATCATGATAATAATTATGACATTAATGATGCTGATGACGATGATAATGATAATGATAAGAATGATCATGATATTGATAATGATAATGATGATCTCAATCATACTAATAGTAATAATAATGATAATGATGATCTTAATCATACCAACAGTAATGATAATGATAATGATGATAATGATAGCATTCATAATTATGATTATAACAATAATCATAATCAGCATAATGATAATGACAATGATAGTAATAGCAACAATAATGATGATAATAATAATAACCATATAAATAATAATGATAACAATAATAATAATAATGATAATGATAATAATAATGATAATAATGATGATAATAACAATAATAATAATAATGATAATAATATTAATAGTAATAATAATGAAAATAATAATAATAATAATAATAATAATAATAATAATAATAATAGCATTAATAATAATAATGATAATGATAATGTTAACAATAATAATAATAATAATAATAATAATAATAATAATAACAATAATAATGATAATGATAATGATAATAATAATAATAATAATAATGATAATAATAATAATAATAATAATAATAATGATAATAATGATAATGATAATAATGTTGGTAATATCATTAACAATTATAGCAATAACAATGATGATATTGATAATAATCTTGATAATAATAATTATAATAATAATAACAATGATAATGATATTGTTGATGCTAATAATAATGATGATAATAGTAATAATGATTATAATGATAATTATAAAATGATAGTGATAGTGATAACAATGATAAGGATAATGATAAGAAATAGTAATAGTAATGATAATCAACAGTGATAAAAGTGATGACGATGATAACAGTAATGATAATAACAATGATGATGTTAACGATAATGGTATTGATTGTAATCATGATCATAATATTAGTCACCTTAATAGTAAAAGTAATTATGATAAAGATAATGATAGTAATGATAATAATAATGACGATAATAATAATGGTAATGATCATAATGTCGATAACAAAGAAAGTAATAATGAGAATGAGGATAACAATAATGATGATAATAATAATGGTGATTGTAATTATAATGATAATAACAATAATAATGATGGCATTTGGAATAATGATTATAGTGATGATACCAATAAGGATGATTGTAATTACAATGATAATGATAACTACGTATTTCCTCGCAAACCCGAACAAAGGCGCTTGGATCCTAAAGCCTCATCAGCAACAACATTCTGAAGCGATGATCATTATTTTTGCCAGTGGCTCGCTGTGGGTTGGCCTGAGCTCCCTAATTATAGGTTTACCCTCGC
>NW_028234408.1:29552687-29557687 GCF_977035675.1 Penaeus japonicus
TTAACCAATAATCCCATGTTAATCCCTCCTGAGTGGGTTCCCGAGGTGGGCTGAGGGTGGGTTCCCAGGTACTAGAGCGGCCTTCCTCTGTATCCATGAGTGTTGAGTGCCTTTATTATATTTCATAACGACATGACTTTGAATCTCGCCAGGTTAGTCAGCCGTGCGGTGCCGAGGGAGGGAAGGGGGATGATTTTTGGCATTTTAATCACTTTCGACTGTAGGGTCTGAGTGTAATTTGATTATCCATGGGTGGGTGGGTTCCAATCGCAGGAAACCGGGTATGGCGAGGCATCTGGGTGATTCGATAATTGAAGTACCGCGCGTCTGTAACGAGTTACACCCGTCTTTGGTGGACGCAGATCCGGCGTTGTGTTCTCTCGCTGACTTGCTCGTAGATTTACCGTCACCCAATCTACCCGTGAGGTGTCTTTATTGATTAAAAATCAAACTGCACGAGCAGTGATCGCAACACTTGGTTCCTGAGAAAAGTCTCTGTATTCTTCCTAAAATTATTATAAAAAGGAAGTCTCGCCATGCTCTATCCAGTTCGTTTTTTGTTTAAAATATGAAGGTGCTCAACATAGATTTTTCCAACGGATTCCCCCGCGGGCGAGGGTAGGTTGGGCAGGTAATTGTAATACCTTTAGTGAGGATTACCCGTGGGATTATGTACTTCACATCCATACCTGTAAGTGCCCGGGATGGATCAGGGATTGCGAGATGAGTAGAGGGGAGAGAGGACAGCGAGAGAAACGCGAAGAAGGGGAGAGATCGGAACACCGCACATGAAAGTGCTAAATGTAAGCTGATTCGTGTTCTTCCAAGTTTGCGCTCTTGTCTCATCGTTTTAAAGCACGGCTGTGAACATAATGCGTAGAAATAAACCCGGACGAAGCAATATTATTGCATATATTTAGTTCGCAGCATTCGCTCTCATCCCAAGAGGATTAGGCCAAGAAAAGGGCAAATTATTTTCGTCATCAGCACTAATCTTAAACTGCCCGCGTGATTGTTTCGCCCGACCTCTAATGGCCAGATTACCACCTATTGATTAGCTATAATTGGCACCACAAGCTCCGAGCCTGATCTAATTAGCGAGAAATTTATTGAGCGGAGGGCGAGGCAGTCCTTCCTTTGTGTTGTTGGTCAGTAAGAGCAACCTATTATGCGCAGGAAAGCTTATAGAACAGTTTTATCCACGAGGTAAGCTTATCATTATTCTATCGAATACTAGACGATGTGTTCTCAGTACCATAATGGAGGACGCCATCAAGATGCTGATGCTGAATTTAATTTACTCCCTGAATAATTAGCATGATGAAGAGTCTGGCATTAAATCACTTTTAGGTCGAATAACAATATAAGACGAATCGCTGCTATGAATACCCTTTTTGATCGCCTTAAGCAGGAGGTAATGCCGCTGTTTACTGTTTGCGGCCGCAATCCTCCGTGACCAGTCGTTGTTAGCGCCAGAATCCCAGAATCGAATCCCTTTCGACGCCACCGGATTAACCGACGTATGTCAAAACAGACAAGGCCGCAGTATAAGAATGAGAATAAAATGAAGTGTAAATACGGAAGGTTCATGATTGGAAAGTGGGGGGAATAAAACATCTTGCTGCGTAAGCTATATACGGCCATTTTTTGCTATATTCATACAGAGTTAGGAGCTCAAGTCAGGCAGTAAAAATATGTGTATGTGGACTAACTAATACATAAGCGTTGGAAAAAAAATGAATATATGTACTGAATCATATATATATATGTGTGTGTACCTCTGTTAGTTGCTAAAATGCATGTCTCTTTGGTTGCAGGTATTCTTGTTTAAAATACCATATTCCTGTTCCATCGAGCATTATTTAAGCCTTTAAAGCACCCATTCAGAGCCTGAAATTAAGGTCACAGTGATGCCGACGGTGAAACAATGATGAGGCCGCCGCCGCAGCGGCTGCAGCGGCATGAGCGCGGGCCGCGAGCCGGGCCCCGCGTCATGTTCCCTTAACCACGCCAATTACGGGTCATGTAAACAATTGTGCCTCGCAGACCCGCTCTGGGGTAAGCCTATCAACGCTGGTCAGCATTCAACTTTTCCGACAATTAGAGGCATTTTGTGAGGTTACCGCGGTATCACAAAAGTTTAATATGCAACACAGCGAGTTGTTTTTGAGCTCAGTTGATGTCAAGCAATAAACTCGGTATTAATGAAAATTGTATTTGTACAAACACTCCATTTCTCACTAAAGCGATCGGGGCCAGTTATGGAGAATTATAGGTTGGAATTTTATGTCAAACACGGCAGTGCTTTATTCGAAATCAATTTTGATTAAATTTGGAAACCCAAAACCCAAGGGATTATTTTCATGATGATTTGAACTAACAATGAGCTTATCGTCAACAATTGAGTTTAACAATGGCTCCAGCGAAATCCCTAATTAATTGAAATTATCCCTACACAGACCAATTAGGGGCAGGTATTGTGATGGCTCCGGCGTTTGCTGCGGCTCGCTCGGCCTGCGTGCTTGCCGTGATAGGATGCCGAACATTCGCCAAATGAGACGTTATTGACAACCGTCACTGCAAGATAGGGAAAAGTGTGAAACTGTGCGACCGCCGGTGATTGGTCGGCGGCGTCAACGGTCAGCGGAAACCAAGGGTTGGGATTGGTGTTTGTCAAATTTGAATATTTTTTCTTGTGTTTTATTATTCAATTTCTATCTGCAATTGCTACAAAAATTAAGTTGAAAATGGTTATGCGCGACCCGACCTGAATCGAGTTACAAATGTAAATGGTTATTTAAATCCCATTAAAGTTCGTGCTTCGGTATAAATGGTTGGTTTGTCGGCGGCAGGACTCAGTCATTTTGCAGCTCCTGGATAAAGAGCCGTGAATTTATATCGCATTTAAGTTCAATTAACAATGCTTTATAAAGCGATTTCTTCTGATTTTGCAAGTGCATTTACGTCGCAAACTGTAATACACTTTGCTTTTCTGACTGAGAAAGCTCGATAGAGTAAAATAGATTGAGAGAATTCAGTTTGAATTCACAAATTGATTTATCTGTTTTGTTAGAACACAACCTCCCTTCTGTCGGTTACAGTTTTTCGCTTCGCCTTTTAGTTCTTTCCGTTCAAAAATCATTTTCCTCGGCGCCCTCCGCGTCCACTCCACCAGCCCGCCGCCAAATTAACTCTAAATTGTCATAAATTGACTCAAAGTGACTCAATTTCAAGCGACCTCTCCACGTCTTCATCTCACTTCTTCAATTTGGATGTCAATTCAAGCCAACAGAGGTGTGAAATGGCTTCAAAATTGTAATGAGTGTAATAGCGCGAGAATGGAATCAACCAATTTGTCATACTATTGCCGCTCCCATTGTGGAGGGATTTAAATTAGAAGGGCAACCTGGCAGGTCATTCTCGTCTTAAGAACGGAATAAGAATGTGGGTGAAATTGGGTACTTCTTTAGGTAAATTGGGGCTATTCAGGCGGGCTTATCCGCGGCCCGTCTTCGCGGTTGGTATTTACGATTAATTATATATTGTGAAGTCGCAGCAGTGCCTAATTCGGGTCCTTGGACGGCATCGGGGGAATTTACACAAGAGTTGTTTAGGCAGGATTAGAAAGTCTTTAGCAGTTTCTCGTGGCGTAGTTATAGCAGCGGGAGGGGGAGGGGAGGGGAGTGGAGGGGGGTTGAGTTGGTGGTCACGACGACGACCTCTCCTCGGCGGGCGTCGCGCCGGAGAGAACCTCGTTGGCTCTACGAAGTTACGGTGACGGAACTAGATTGCAAGGGAGTGGGGAGTCCGCAGGGGCAAGAGCCGAAAGTACGAAATCATATGAACGATGTGGAATACCTAAGACCGCCTGGGATTGCATCGGTGACCATCGGAGTGACGGGAGTGTGTGGTCTGGAGTGAGTGTCATGGAGCGCAGGATAAAGGAGGCACGTAAGGGGCCTGGGGGCTTGGATGCACCGTGTTCACGCCTCCAACATGGCCGCTCATCGGGAGAGGCAATTGGTCATATGCGATCTGTGTGCGCTTGACTTGGTCCATTGTGTGTGTGTGTGTGTGTGTGTGTGTGTGTGTGTGTGTGTGTGTGTGTGTGTGTGTGTGAGTATGTATGTATGTGTGTTTGTGTGTGTGTGTGTGTGTGTGTGTGTGTGTGTGTGTGTGTGTGTGTGTGTGTGTGTGTGTGTGTGTGTGTGTGTGTGTGTGTGTGTGTGTGTGTGTGTGTGTGTGTTTGTGCCGCAAAACTCATGGCTAATGAACCTTCCTCATTCGGTGATGTTAATGTAAGGTTTATTATTTCCGCGGCGATCGCAATCCAGTGCTAGAATTGGTATTATTATCGTTACCATCGTCACTTTATTTGATTCGTCAGTATAGCGCAGGCGGCGCGTTTCGGCAAACGCAGCGTGCAGAGCAGTACAAAGGCTGAAACACGAGCCCTATCCGAGTCCTCGAAAAGAATTCGCATGTGAAAAAGGCATCACTCCTCCCCTCCTCCCCCGCCTCTCCTTCCTCCCCCCCCTGCTGCCCCTCCTCCCCCAAGAAAAGCTTGCTGGTAAACTGGTGTTAAGAAGTCTAATGCTAAATAAGACGTGAGGCTGACGAAGGCGATGTAACGCGACTCGTGACGAAGGTGTTACGGAAGGGCGCCAAAGGAGGTGAGAGATCTGAGGGCGGTAAGCTCGCCACGATGATGCACCGTTATTATGGCGGGAAAGGTACTTTGTCGCACGTGTCAGGGCATACTCAGGAAACGCATCTGCCGTCGTTGCACTTGGGGAAAACGGGGGATGGTTGAAGCCATGATTATTGCAGTGCAGGCATACCGCCTCGAGGGCACAGTGGTGTGGAGGCGGTGGTGGTGACTGCGGGCGGCGGCGGCGGTGGTGGTGGTGCAGGCGGCCGCTGTGCCCACCTTGTCGACACCTCTGGCCAGCTTAGCGTCACCCGACATCAATTTACGCTAGGATGACCGCCAAATGGAG
>NW_028234408.1:29562687-29570187 GCF_977035675.1 Penaeus japonicus
CAGTTTTAGAGGTCTCGTGAGGGCGGCTAATGGGCTGCCGGCACACGATGGGCGGGATGTGACACCGCTCGTGCACTGCACTCCCGTGGCTCGTCCTGCACTCGGCCAAGACCTTGGCAAAGATGATGCGGTGGATGGGAGTAATAGCTAATTTTCCTTGAATTTTCCGAAACAACTTTTCGATTTTACTAAAACTGATTCACTTTGATTTTACTTTATTTTGAAGTATCGTCCGGCATGTCTGTCACCCACTGGTTCGTCAGCGACTTTCTTCTTCTGGCGTTATTCCTTCTCTCATCTCCTCCCCTTTCCTTGTCTCCCCCCCCCTCGCCTCCCCTCCGGACCCCGGCCGGAAACGGGTCTAAATGGCTCTATTCCGATACACTACAATTTGCTCTCGGGAAGGAGGCAAGGAAATCGGGAAAATATTAGGAGACTCGAGTGTTGCTGGCCTGAAGGACCGAATTCGTTGGAAAGGAACATCGCCCTTCAGTCCATCGACACTAGATGTCAAGTTTGAGGTTCCTCCCTGTCGGCGCCTGGGTCCGTCTTGCAGCTCTGGGGATCCACGGAAAGAATGAGAGTCAGTGAGCGAGAGCTAAGGTGAAAATTGCCTTGTGCTTTTGATTCGGCCAGAGCCAAAGGGGGCAAATTACGACGATTAATTACTGGCTATTTATAGATTAATCGCGCCCTATTTATTGCTATTGAGGCGGGGACAATGTGATGTAATTAGGGGCCGCGTCACAGATACTGTGAGGGTGATTATCGCGGGTAATGATATGCCGCCGGCGCTCTCCACCTCCACACCGTCATGTCTCGCTCATTGACACGTGTCATCCACTCACTGCCACCGCCCGCGGATGGCACCGTCTGCGCTTTTTGTCGCACTCGCTCGAAGTGTGCGTCCACTTTGGCAGGAAGAAGGCGCATTCGGCGAGTCGCCTGGCTTAAGGTTCGTTCACTGCTGCCTCCACAGCCGGCTGCGGCAGTGCTGGACGGCAGTGCCAGTGGCGCAGTTTCGCCTCGTGGAGACTCGAAGGATATTCACCGGCAAGGGTGATTTGGCAGAAATTCACCGCAATCGAGCGAGTTTCTCGATTAATGTAGTAAGTCTCGACGTTTCGCAACGCGCCACTGCCAATTATTGCACACCCAGGTTGAGCTGCGGCCTTTTGCTCGTCGCCAAGACGCACGCCAGTCATGCGGAGATGAGCGCCAGTACGGCGTGCAGAGTCCGAAGCCGAGCGCCTGTGCGGGTCGCTGTCACCGCCGGAGTCATCACGGAATCTCATTTGCTAATCGATATGAGATTGAAGTCGGGCATTCAGAGCCAGCCAGCCGCGCGCGCACAAGGACTTGTAATGAACTCTAAATTCGACATAATTATATTTATCAATTCTTTGTGCCGGCACCGGACGCCATTTTCAAGGGTGCTACAAGTGATCGGCCTCAGAGAAAAAACGCTCTCGACTCCCTCCATCTGAGGAACATATTCTGTTAAGGGATTTTCAAACTTAAATCTGGGAATATGTAAGGGTTAAATTCCCTCTGGGATTATAGAGAGAAGTGATCTTTATGAGCGCGTCGCGTCAAGTTCCATAATCGGTGATCCTGTCACATCTGTCCCGCATCTCATTTTGGCCGCATTGTTTCTGGGCTGCAACTTCAAGTGGTTAATTGCAAAGGTTTTTGAAAATAAAGAACACATTGAAAAGAGACGCTAATGGGCGAGTAATGAAAGAGCGAAGGCCGTATCAAAGGAACGTATTATTCTTTAAGTGGACGAGAAGAATGAAGAAATAAGACTTGGAACTCGTTATGAATGTTTGGGATAAAAGACGAGGCGTTATCAAATACCGGCGACACGGCGCGGAAAACGAGGCTCAAAAGGCTCCTCTCTCGGCCGAGTCGACTTTCTACACCATCTTGATATCGGTGCGTCGCCTTTTGTGCTCCGCGGGATCGCATTGTCCCGCGGCTCCGTCTCCCCGATGCCACCAAAGCGCCTTATAATTTCGACGGCTTTACGCTTACCGTTCAAGGTATCGCATCGGCTCTCCCCGACATGGCTCATTGCGGAGACTCGGCTGAACTTCGTTGTTCTGGGGGAGTATATATATATATATATATATATATATATATATATATATATATATATATATATATATATATATATATATTTATATGTGTGTGTGTATATATTTTTTTTTTTTTTTTTTTTGACAAAACAGACTTTATATCCATACTTGTAGAACTTATTTAGTCTTTTAAACATTTGTTCTCTTAAATTAAATCATACTTGTGAGCCGCGTCGTTCAGTCAAGTGGAAGCCCCTGGCTGTGCTGGGCAGCGAGAGAGCGCAGGAGGATAAAAACGCTTCAACCTTATTGGATCATCATTTTTCTCTCGATTCTATTTATATTGGTGTTTTCGAAAAGTCAAGTCAAGAAATAACTTACGCAAGACAATATTCTTTAACTTAAAGCTGCTGTTTCGTCATTCTTGAGAATGTAAAAGTCTTAGATGCCGTTCGCCTCGACGTTTCCTCCTGTGTTCCTTCCTTTGTGTTACCGCAGCTCCTCCGCCCTGCTCCATTTCCCCTCTTTAGCTGATATCTGGTGTCGCATTTCTTCGTTAGTGCATTTTAGTTATTTATTCTTATTTTTTAATTTCTTTTACCCAATTGTCTGAGTTTGGCCAATATTTTTACAAGAAAGTCCGGCGACAATGATTACCCCGGACGGAGCTCTCCCCGCGCCACCGCAGCTGCGGCGTTTGTAAATAAGATATCCCGCTATTCTATATTATGACATGTGGACCGCAACACAACCGCTCGCGCCCTCCGCACCGTCGTGGCCGCTGAGAGTCCTCGTGTTTGGCCAAAGAGAAAATGTGAATCAGTTTAAGTCGGCATCTTTTGAATTTTGACGCCCCATCTTTGAAAGCCCCAAATCTATGGAGTCCGATTGCCCATCCCCCTCGCCCCTACCCCCCTCCGTCACCCAGGTTAGTCCCATTATCGGTCTTACCCTCCTCCTTGCCCATCATCACCTCCGCCCTTATGTTACTGGGACAAAGATGCTCTTTTTGTTTGTCAACGGACCTTGAAAGGACGCCTCTCTGGCAAGCAAAATAGGCACTAGTGTGAAGTTCATGCCGCAACGCCCATGGTGAATACATGGAGCAGATTAACATGTTACTAGAGGCATGGGCGGAGTCACGGGCTTTTATAAAAGGGGGTCACAGCTTTGGTGACTGTGGGAGGGAGTGGGGGGGGGGAGGGAGAGAAACGCACAGGGACGCGGAGAGAGAGAGAAGGATAAGAAAAGAATATCATCATACTCGTACATTTATTAAATAACACGCAGAGCTTTGGCCGTTGTCATTGTATCATCTACCATGGACTTTCCCCGACTTTGTTCAGCGTTCCCAATGACCTGCACCGCGTCATTATGCCCCTCTGCTTCTGTAGCGGGGGGCTGTCAGGAAGCTCTCCACTGACGGCGACGGAACGGAGGTGTAGATTCCACTCGACCTCCGCCCGTCGGTTCTTCATCCTGATTTGCTGATGATTAACCTTATACATTTTCTGCTTTTATTCCAAATTGGGAAAGTTCAGGGATTTGCCGTCTCACCCACCTTCTGCAGTTCTCTGTAAGTCCTGTCAGCTGCCCGAGATTAGTGGCCAATGAACTCGTTATTGTTAAATATCCCCATCGTTATCTTCGAGTTCGATATCTAATTACGACTTTTCTTGATACTTCATCGGGATATTGGTCAGCGTCAATTTCTGGTAAATGTTGATCTCACTACCACTCTCATAATGGCTAAGCTAACGAGGTCTTACCGGTAATGAGCGCCCACCATCGATCATTAACAGGGATTGATAAGAAGCAAATATAAAGGAGACTAAGGCGAAGTTGTTTGCCTTGACGACAGCTATTTTTATTGCAAATAGTCTGAGAGCTTTCAAAGGCACTGAGTTCATATAGTACTGTTGCATGTCTTCATAAAAGATTGGCGTTGGACCCCGTGGCTGTAGCCAGCCCTCCCTATACCTCCCTAGCCCTCCCTAGCCCTCCCTAGCCCTACCCGCTTGATCTCACTTTAACGAGTCAGCAAGGAGTAACTGAGAGGAGCCCCTTGTGGCGAGTCCCTCCCCAGGCCCTGGGAGCGTGAGACATGTGTGTCAGGACTTGTCACCACGAGAGCAGGAAGGCGCACCTCTTTTACCGCCGATTTGAATGGTCTGTCTGCAAGTCTCCTCTGAAATCACAAGCAGATGTATTTAAAGGTGCTTCGTTTATAGCGTTCACATAAAACCTGAACTCGGATCGGTTGTCGAAGGGCAGGGTGAGGGGAAAACACACTATATCCAAGGGTAACTCTGCGTCACATCTGCCCTGCCCCCTAAGAAAACAAGGCCTTCTGCTGGCGGCAATTATAAAGTCGTTAGTTCAATTAATGGCGGATTAATGTGTTTCTACAACTTGTTTTCATCTCAGCTGACGTCACGAGACGGGGAGGAAGGAGCGGGATCACCTTACGAGCTCCCCTACTGTCTCAAGGTGTCTCGCTGGTGACATGTTGTGACTAATTTGATGGAAGTTGGCTTAGTTTTCATAGTTTGTTTGTTTACACTTGCCGCTCTCGCCTTACATCATTATGAACTTCGGCGTGTGTGTGTGTGTGTGTCTGTGTGTGTCTGTGTGTGTGTGCGTGTACGTGTGCGTGTGTGTGCGTGTGCGTGTGCGTGTGCGTGTGTCTGTGTCTGTGTCTGTCTGCCTGTGTCTGCCTGCCTGCCTGCCTGCCTGCCTGCCAACCTGCCTACCTGCCTGCCTGCTTGTCTGCCTGCCTGCCTGTGTGTGTGAGTGAGTGAGTGAGTGAGAGAGAGAGAGAGAGAGAGAGAGAGAGAGAGAGAGAGAGAGAGAGAGAGAGAGAGAGAGAGAGAGAGAGAGAGTGTGTGTGTGTGTGTGTGTGTGTGTGTGTGTGTGTGTGTGTGTGTGTGTGTGTGTGTGTGTGTGTGTGTGTGTGTGTGTGTGTGTGTGTGCAGTCGCAGAGAGCTTTATATTACACTAGGAAGTGTGAAGAAAATTGAGTAGGACGCCGGCATGTGCAGCTGTTTTTTTGCCGTTTTCCTCCTCTCACTTGGCTCTTTTAGGATGGCGTTCATTGTTGTCTTTGTTCCTATTAAACACGGAAAGTAAAAAGTGTAATGCCCTGTATATCATGTCATCATATACAGATACGCGGGTTATCAAATACAATAACAGATTTGATGTCAAATAATATCAAGAGATAGCGAATTATCCTGTATTCGTAATTATAAATGCTCTCTCTCTCTCTTTCTCTTTCTCTTTCTCTTTCTCTTTCTCTTTCTCTTTCTCTTTCTCTCTCTCTCTCTCTCTCTCTCTCTCTCTCTCTCTCTCTCTCTCTCTCTCTCTCTCTCTCTCTCTCTCTCTCCCTCCCCCTCCCTCCTTGCCTTCCGTACCCCACCGTAGTTGTATATTGCACTGCAGATCACCTGCTTCTTTGTGACATATTAATTTGAAATAAACTCAGTGGACATGTCGTCCGTGAGTTCGAAAGACAGATGCACTCAAAGGCCTTTCCTGTTTCAGGTGTGGTTCCAGAACCGCCGCGCCAAGTGGAGGAAGCGCGAGAAGGCGCTGGGCCGCGAGAGCCCCTCCTTCCTGGGCGTCGAGCATCCACTCGGGGGGATGCCCGAGCTGCCCCTCCCCCTCGCGCCACCTCCGCACTCGGTCGCCGCCGCCGCCTCCGCCGCTGACCTCCTGCACCTGCACGCCCTGCACGCCCTCCACCTGCACCCGTTCCTGCACCCGCCTCACGCTGCGGGACTCCACCACAAGGCCGCAGGGCCCCCGCCGCCGCCCCTCCATGCGCTCCTGCACCACTACATGCTTCCTCCAGGGCTGCCGCTCCTGCACCCCGCCACCAGCGCTGCCCAGGGCATCCACGTCCCTCTGCTGGGCACTTCCACGGCCGCCTCCACGAGCCCCGAGGCGTCGCCCGCTAACTCGCCGCCCATCACGACCCTCGCGACGGCCACCGCCACCACCCCGACGGGCGCCCCAGCGTCTCCCCCCATGGGTCTCCCGCTCGACTGCCGCGGCGCCTCTGTGGACCTGCTGCGGCTGAAGGCTCGCCAGCACCAGGCCCTTCTGGAGCGCCTCTCGCCCCCCGCGCCTGGAGTGCATGCCTCCTCCTGAGCGTGTTCCGAGCGCGTCCTCAAGACCTCCTCGTGCCCTTCGGTATTCAAGAGATGTTTAGTCCGTAATGTCCAGTCGTACTCACCCGGGAGGGCCAGTCCCAGGCCGCCTTGACCTCTCAGCTACGAAACACAGCAGCGGAAGGCGTCGGCAAAGCGATGCCGCTAGCTTTTAGTTCGTATCCCGGGTAGCCTTAGGTCGGTGCCCGTTGGACCGGGAGGCTTGTGACCCTGTGCTACCGGTAGGCCGAAGGTTGGTACCCTTGTGATGCCGGTAGCCGGATGGTTGGTACCCCCGGTGTGCGACAGTACCAGTGACGTCACCATGATTCTAGTGTTAAACTTTGTTGTTACTTCAGTCTAGATGGTGGCGCTGTAGTCCGGTAGCGAGCATACAAACTGATTAATTGTTCATGTCATAATCCTGAGCGTGGCGACAATAAGGCGCGGGCGGGTAGGTGGCGGCAGAAGGAAGGGCGCCACGCGACACAGGGCGTCGTTCTGAGTGGCACCCTTAGGGGACTCGAGTGTCTCTTCCGGTTCAGCCAGATGATGGTGGCGGCAAGCTCTTTAATTACCTCTTTATCATCCTATCATTTGGCCTGATCATTTAATTCCTTAAAGAATCGAGTAGCCGAATGGGCGCTGCGTTCGTTTCCCGCTCAAATGGGTATTGGAAATAAGATCGACTTTCCCGTGCCTTCGCTGTTGGCTGGGAGTCTCTTTGCCAATATTCCCTTTCTTTATTGACAAGTATTCAGCCAATCTGGCCAATTTGTCAAGAAATCAAGGAATTTCAACTTTATTGGTAAGCGTCAGGAGGGCCAATTTTGCTCCTGCTAACACTGCAAAATTGCCTCTATTGTCCCAGGGGCTAAAGCTCAAAATAGACCATTTAAACATCCGTTATTGACAATCGTCAGCAAACCAGCTAATTTTCGGGGCTCACGGGACACTGATGCTAATTAATTAAGGCGGTAAGGTCGTAATTGACGTGGCCCGAGTGGCAGAGAATATTAGGGCGGGTTTATTTGCTCGGTCCTCAACAATACACTCACAGCCAAGCCAAGTTTTCCACCGCCAGCTTTTTTTCCTGAATATCTCATACAATTTCTCTTATTTCTCGGTCTTTTTCCCCATTCCTTTACGTTTTTATTTGAAAGGAGAAGAGGGTTAGGATTAATTAATCTTTTCTTTAACAGAAAAGTAATTCATTACAGTGAAATGAAGGACTATTATTTCCTCGTTTCTCGTGCGTGCCAGATTCT
>NW_028234408.1:29590187-29597687 GCF_977035675.1 Penaeus japonicus
CCCGCCGATCATTACTGCAGGATTATCTCTTAACGATCCCTAGTTCCCAAAACATAGGCTTGTCCAGATGATCAGTCATTAAGGTAAACAATGACAGGCTATTATCTCCTATCAGAATCGAGGGCTTGAGTGCAGTTGTAGTGAAAACAGGGAACAGATTGTTAACATTTTTTAAAGAGATAATTGTCTGTTTTCTGGTAGAGTAACTCGGGCATTGATATATATCTGGTGCGCGGTTTGTGTGGCCGTGGCGTTTCATTGCGAAATGGACGAGTTTCTGCCGTCGATCAAATTCCATACAATGCAAGCATTCACGAACATTCACTTCCTTTTTTATGATCATGCTATGCAAGTTTCGGTGAATAGGTCTCATACTTCTGGATAATATTACCAGGCCAGGAGGTTTCACGCAGCGCTGTCACAAACATGCATGCTTGAAAAGGATGTCTGACGAGTATCGTTTCTATTGTGCTTTTAATGACCATTTTTATCATTCTGCTTATCATTATCATTATCATAATCTTTATTAACTCTACTAACATTATTACAAAAATTACTATCGTGCCTACTATATTGCTGCTCGTGATAGTATTAGTAGCTTCTCTATCATTTATCATAATCAATATTACCAAAATTCTCATCATTTTCACCATTAATGTTACCGTTATTGCTATATCATATCATCATCTCTAGCAGTAATAGTGCTTTCATTATCAATATATTATCATGATTACTTCTATCATCACCAATACTACCATTACTCTTGTTATGACCATTCTTATCACTGTTGTCTTCATTACTTTTGTCGTCATGATGATAATGACAACTAGAAGTGTCATTCTGATCATGATTCTCACTATTAGCCGTATTACTGTGTATATTATTCTTATTATTGCCATTACCATCAATATCGCTGTCCTAGTTATCACTGGAGTAGTCACCATTATTGTTGTTATTGTTACTACTTATATACATTATCTTATCATTATCATTTTGATCTTGCTATTGATTTTATCATCGCCATTCGTAGCAACAGCAGCGCTATTAGTTTGATTAATATGATTACTATATATATATATATATATACAGATATCTAAATTCATATAGATATGTGTGTATGTGTGTAGACATATATGTATATATATACAAATATATACATACATATTTAGGCAAACATATAATCTCTCTCTCTCTCTCTCTCTCTCTCTCTCTCTCTATATATATATATATATATATATATATATATATATATATGTGTGTGTGTGTGTGTGTGTGTGTGTGTGTGTGTGTGTGTGTACATATACACATGTTTACATGTATGTATATATACACACACAGATATATATTCGCATTAATATACAATATATATTATATATATATATATATATATATATATATATATATATATATATGTGTGTGTGTGTGTGTGTGTGTGTGTGTGTGTGTATGTATATTTGTGTGTGTAATCATATCTGTTAATAAACAGGCATATATGTACTACACACACAGCGAGTGAACTGAGTGACAGCGGGGAGAAAGGGGAGTGTAAACGTCATCCCAGAACAGCGTTGAAGCGCCGTAAGATGAGGCGCGTCGCATCAGCCGAGATTCATTTCATCTGAAGAGACTTTCTCGCCCGCCCCCGCCGCCATCGCGGGCGCCCTCCCAACAAACGTCTTAATTCCTCTTCATCAGTATTGTTCTGCGTGGCGGCACGCGCCCACGCACACATAAAGGTCAATTACACCAATATTACCAGCTGTTAGACGCCTCGGCTCTGACTCTACCTCCGAGAGTGACCCTTACCCATAGAGAGATTAAGGGTCATTTTCTACGACTTCATTGTGAGTTGGATCCGCCTCTGCAGCCACGAGAACGCGGCTGAAAGAGCTACGTAGAATACTGTTCAAACTTGCTATGGCTTGAATCTTTAGATATACAAAACCCTAATAGGACGATCGCAGTCACAGGCGCTTTTTATGGGAATGGTACATGGGGCCGGAGGAGGAGGGGGAGGGAAGGGGTCTGGGAGAATGGAGGAAGGTTATTGTAAAGGTAAAGGAGAATCTGGAGGGAGAAATACAAGCCTTATTTATGTGCTATGGTACAGAAAGCAACAGAGGTAGTTGAGTGATGATATTCGGATTCACTTCATGAACCTTCCAAAGTGAAAATAGGAGGGTGAAGGAAATACAGCAAGGAAACCTGCGAGAAATTGGGGCGTCGGACACAGAGCAAAGGGGACGGCCAGTTACAGAAGAACAGCTGTTGCGTTCGGTAAAAATGTTTCTTTGTAATGATATCGAGGACCCCATCAGTCTATTACATTGTCAGGCTCGGGAGACAAATGCTAAATGCCGTTCCCAGGACGTGTCGTGGTCAGTTTATTTCGAACGCTCAGAGAAAATACATTTGTTTCTGAAACAAACGCCGACAAATGAATAGGGGAAAATGTATAGGCAAACAGACGTTGGGAATGTCATCGATGTCTTTTTTCCAGAATCTTCCTTGCGACACCCGCGGAGGATTTTTTTCTTCTAGTCTGTAGAATCGCCTCGTTTCCTTTGGCTTAGTCTTCTAAACCGTTATAAGAAAGTCGTCTATTGACAAATCGCTTTATTGTTTGTTTGTTGTGACGTCATCACCTAGGATAGAGAAAACATTATTATACATGGCCTTTGTATGATAAGATGAGCAGTGAACTGGGAAATACGGCGAGGGCCATTCAGCCCGTACGTGGCCCACGCTCGCTTGATCATTATCACCTAATTGTAGGGAGTTGGCCCATTCACAACGGTAACCGCGTGTGGAACATACTGAAACTAGGGCGAACATTTTCCGAAAGCATTCAATCCTATTTCAATATTGACAAAACATCCTTCCGATCAAGCGTCCATTCTTTGAAGTACCTAAAAAAGCAAGGTGGAGATATGATAATCCTCACAAATTGAGTAAAATTTTCAAAAGACGAGGGCAATATGGTGGACAAACCTCAAAAGAGTATCAAATGGGGATCAGACCCTAATAAAGCGATCTGATCCGCCGGCTATGGAAGAGCATCACATCAAAGCCGCGGTGATTCCCCTTTTCAAACTTGTTTGTATTTCAGAATTTGGCCTTGCGAGCAAATATATCTAATACATCGCTATTCGCAAGGAGAAATAATTAGAGCTGGGACTTCGGAACTTGTTTAGAAAATGGATGAAGCAGACGAGAGTCCCTGACTTATAGATTTTGCTCGAGGAGCCCCCTCTGGTGGCATCAGCGGTGGGTTCATATTACCTATAGAGACGCGGCATTCATCGTCACTCCAGAGTTTGTACACACTGGCCTAACTTACACCAGGAAAACACTATCAGATGGAGCCAGGGTTTGCGTCTGCGTTGCCGCACACCGGTGTTGTGGTTGTATTGGTAGAGATGTTCTATGAGCATGCATGATTATTGTTTTATTGTTTGGCTTTATGATGTAGGCATTCTTTACGGTAACTGTATTTATATTTGTTTTTTAGTGTTTTTTCAATAATATATAGCTATATGATTTTATACTTTACACCTTTCACTTGTGCTTCTTACATTTCTCCAACAACCAAAGTTACATAGTATACATAGTTTTTTTTTGTCTTTCGGCTTATTGGATTTCATTAGCATTATCTTTATTGATAAATTCTCAGTTGAACTGAGACAAATGTAAACAGATCCTCGTACGAAACGAAATAAGAATTAATTTACGCTATTTGAAACAAAACCCTCTTATTCACTATCGTGCGGTATAGAGTAACGCAAATACTTCCGAAATTGAGACATTTCCTGCAGCCAAAATTTGGAATAACGTGGTTATTGTACTCCTGTTCTATACTAATTACCATTATTGCTACTACTGACAATGGCGGTAAATCATGATGATAGTGATGATTATAAAGACATTATATATATATATATATATATATATATATATATATATATATATATATATATATATATATATATATATATATAATACAGATGATGATTATAGTAATATGGTAATATGATGATCAAGATAGCAACAATAGTAATATATGATTTTAGTTGATCACTATCACTGTAAAAAAAATAGCATTATCTATTAATGTTACTCTTGCTGTTATGATCTCACACTCATCATTGTCATTATTGCCATCATTGTTGTTCCTGGTTTTATCATCGTTATAACTATTATGATGATGTTTATCATTATTGTTATAATCAATATTATATTTTATTATAGTCATCGTTATCATTATTATTAATGTCATTATCATTATAATCATTATCGTTATTATTATTATTGTATCTATTAACATAATTGTTGTTGTTGCTGTTGTTTAGGTTGTTATTGTTATTACCATTATTGTTGTCCTTACCATTATTATTATCAGTATTATGATTATCACCGTTATCATTGTTATTGATTATCATTATCATTATTATCATTATCATTATTATCATTATCATTATTATCATTATCCTTATTGTTACTATCGTTTTTATTATTGTTATTATTAACTTCATCTTTATTTGCATTATTACCAATTTATTATCATCATTATTATTATCTTTATTATTGTTGTTATTGCTGCTGCAGATATGATTATTATTATTATAATCATTATTATCATTATCATTATTGCTATCATTATTATCATCATCATCAGAATCATTATCGTCGTTATATCCTTATCACTATCATTTTTATTATTACTAATACTAATATTGTTTTCCTATTACTATCACTAATGTTTCTATAATCAAACTCATTATCATTAAAAACATTATTATTAGTAGTAATGATAGTAGTAGCATTGGTATTGCTACTGTCATAGTCATCATTATGAATGTTATTGTCATCATTATCGTTATATCTATTGTGATTATCATTAGTGCTATTACAATACGTGTCATATTCCTTTTACCATTATTATTGGTAACGTTTCTGTATTATTGATGTTACAGGTACTCTTTATGTCTTTATTATCTTGTACTGATATGATTACTGTCATTATGCCATAAATACCGTATGTTATATCATAGATTTGTTGTACGACACTGGGAACGCTAGAATGTTAACTTAAAAGTATGTTAACTTTGTTAGGGGTTTTAATATGCCACTTTTGATTGACTGTCGTGCCACTTTTAACGAAGCGTCAGGCATCTCGGCTTGTTTCTCATCACAGTCTCCTCCAGTGACAGCCATCGAGAGGCAGGGTTGCTGACGCAAAGCTTTCCTAGTCGCGAGCTGTTTCGAAATAGTGTCAGCGTCCCTAAGTGTCGCTTCATGTTTTACCGGCACCTTTTAGACTCCCCTCTTACCCGTCCGCCCAAAGGCTAAGATTCCCTGTTTACTTATATTCCTATTCCTATATGACTTATTCTCTCTTCTTTGATCTCCTTCGTCCCCTCCTTCTGACAACGGCCTCTCCCGCCGCCCGCTCCACAACAATTCCCTCCCAAAAGCCTGCATCTCGTATCCTCTCCTCCCTCCCGCCCCTCTTGCTCCCGCCCCCTACCCTTCCCTCCCTCCCTCCCCTGTTTGTAGTGCTCATCATTTCCATATATATGAACGTGAGAGCCAGTAACATTATTATGGCCTGATAAACTGACTGTTTCCCGATACAGTCATTTGATCTTACGCGTCCATGCTATTATTGGCGCGCTCGCGTGTGTGTCCTTGATGCATTATTGGGAGCCGACACTGAATTGGTTGCTTTTGTTTCATTGTCCTTTTTTTCCTTTTTTATCTATTTTTTCATTACTAGTGCAACTCTTTTCGGTTGATGGGTTTTCGCAGGCAGCCACGACGCCCGGCCGGCCTGCAGTCAGCAAAGGTCGCGCCGGGATTCGAGTGCCCTTCGCGGCTGCGAATTGGTGATCTGTTTGCTTCATTGGCAGTTATCACCGAACTCGAGAGCGTCGATTGAATGACCAGGTAAACAAATTATTGATCAGTCAATCGAACTGTATGAATGCGGGTATCTCTCGGCCGATCACGTGATTAAAACCCAACACTCTATGATCACTTCATTTTTATTCTTTTATTTATTTATTTATTTGCGAAGTTGGTCTTCCTACGTCGTTCTTCATTTCCATGCCTCATCCTGATTCGCATGGTTAGCACTGTGTAAATTATAACGCGCTATAAAGGTGACTATTGTTGACAGCGTTGGTAGGAGTCACACCAATTGCAGTGTCTTGTTATTGTCACTGATGGTATTTCTTTATTTTTTCTTTATTTTCTGGAAATTATCATCCTTATTGTTATTATTATCATTATTATCAGTACCATCATCATTGTCATCAACACTGCCAATGTAAATGATATTACTGCTACTACTACTGTCACTAAGATTTTCATAATCATTGTTTTGTATTTTTGCTGCCATCAGTAATGGAGCTATTATCATTATTGTTATTATTATCATTGCTGTTGTTGGTATTATTACTATTACTATTATTATTATCATTACTGATGTTATCATTATCACTCTTATTATCGTTATGATCATTATCACTATTATTTTTACGATTATTATCGATTGTTATCATTATTAACAACGAAACTAAAAATAATACTACTGGTACAAAAAATATTACTATTATTGTTTTGTTTTGCTTCTATTATTATCATTATCATCATTATTGACATTGTTGTTGATGTTCTAATTATCATTACTATCATTATTGTTATCATTATTATTATTCTTACTATTTCATTATCGTCATAAAGATATATACCAGGAGTAATATTAATGGTGATAATGGCGATCGTAACGATATTGATAATAATGACAATTGTAATCATAATTATAGGGATGATGATCAAAATGATGATTGTAATAATGGTAATGGTAATAATAATGATACTATTAATAATGATTATGATGATAAGAATAAGAAAAATGATGATCATGAAAATAATGATATTGCTGATAATCATGATAGTAGCAATAATAGAAGTGTGATTATGATGATGATAATAAGAATATGATGATGAGTATGATAATGATAATAAGAATATGATGATGAGTATGATAATGATAATAAGAATGATATGATAATAATGACAATGATAATGTGGTGACAAAGTTATAGTTAGTGATATTAGTGATGCTGATGCTAATGATGAAGGCGATAATGATGCTTGTGGTGATATATTAATGATGATAAAAGAAGTAATGATGATACTAATAGTATTAATGATAATAGCATCGAGAATTCTGATAATGATAATGAACAAAAATTATAATGATATTGATGAGGATGACAGTAATAGTGATAAGATTAATTGTGATAATGATGATGATAAAAATACTATTATCATTATTATCAGTGTTATTGTCATTAACTCTAATAATGATACCTAGTATAATGACAATGATAATAGCGATACTTTCTGACAATGATGATGAAGCTAAAACATCACGGGAATACCAATAATGATGATAATGATGATGATAGTAATAATAATGATAATGATAATAAT
>NW_028234408.1:29632687-29635187 GCF_977035675.1 Penaeus japonicus
TGTTTTGTGTTTGTTTGTTTGTATTGTTTTGTGTGTGAGGATTGGTTGGTGGGTTTGGTGGGGTTGTTGTGTAAATTTGTTAATTGATTTTTTTAGTTGGTTTTGAGGGTTTATGTTTGTTTTTGATGTGATAGATTAGTGTTTATTTATTGTATAGTATTTTGATTTTATGTATTTGGGTATATTTTATATTGTGTTATATTTAATATATATAGTTATATTTTGTGTGTTTTGATTATAGTATGTTGTTGTATTTTATGAAATTATTGTTCTTTTTTATTTTAAATATTTGTATTGACATGCAAATTTCTATATATAGTTATCATCATTATCATTATTATAATTCATATTATAATAATTATATATAAATAAATAAATATATACTAGTTATATATATATTAAAAATATTTTTTTATAATATATATTTATATAATTAATATTTTTTTATATAATTATATATATGTGTGTGTGGTGTGGTGTGGTTTATTGGTGGTGGTTGTGTGTGTGTGTGGTTGGGATAGTATATAATATTATATGATATATTATATATAGTTAAAGAAGTGTTGAGATAGATTTGATAGATATTTTTAGAGTTGTGTAATGTATTGTTTGTGTGTGTGGATGTAGTTTGTTGTGAGTTAGTTAGTGAGAGAGTTAGGTTATGTGATAGAGTTGTTGATATTGAGTGGAGATGAAGTTAATTATTTTTGATTTTTATTGTTTGTTTTTTTTTTTTTTTTGTGTTTTTTTTTTTTTTTTGTTATTTTTTTTTTTCTGTTATTTTATTTGTTGTTTTATTGGGTGGTGTGTTGTGTGTGTGGGGGTGTGGGGTATTGTTTTGATAGTTTTTTTAGTGGTTTTGTGTTTGTTATTGTTATATTTTTTTATTTATTTATATTTTTTTGAGTTGTGAGTATGGGTGGTTGGTGTGTTATTGTTTATAAGTTTGTGTGTGTGTGGTTGTTTTGGGTGATGTTTATTTTTATTTTTGTTTTTGTTTTTGTGTTTGTTTGTTTAGTTTGTTGTTTTGGTAGATTTAGAATTTAGTTTTTTAGAGTTTTTTGATTTTATATTGAGAGTTTTGTTTTTGAATTTTTTTTATATGTTTTTTGGTGTTTTTTGTTTGTTTTAGTTTTTTTGTTATGGTTAGTGACTTTTATTGATTGTGATATATTATATATAATTTATATTAATTTATTTTGTATTTGTCTGGTATAGTTGTTTATTTTTATTTGTTGAGTTATATTGTTTATTGTTAGTGTTTATTAGTTGATGTTAGGTTATTTTGTTTTGAGATATATATATATTTATTTGATGTTTGAGTTATTTTTTGTTTAGTTTTGAGTAGTTATTTTAAGATTAGTTTATTATTGTGTATTTTATTTTTTTTCTGGTTGTGTTATATTTATTGATATTTTTTATATGATTTTTATATTTCATGATATTTTTTAGAGTGTGGTATGTTGTGAGTGTGATTTGAGTGTTTAGAGTATGGTGTGTCGGGTGTTGGGGGTGTGGGGGGGGGTGTGTGTGTGGTGGTGGGGTTGGGTGGGGGGGGGGGTGGGTGGGTGTTGGGTTTTTGTGGTTGCTGCTGTTGCTGTTTTTTTGCCACATGTTTTGTTTTTGGTGTGTTTTTGTTTGTATTTATTTTGAGAGTTTTTTTTTTTGTAGTGTTTTTTTTTTTTTATTTATTTTTGTGTTTGATTGATTTTTTTAGTTTAGCAGAGTGTGTGAAAACACACAACACACACACACACACACACACACCCACACACCCTCACACACACACATTATATATATATATATATATATATATATATATATATATATATATATATATATATATATATATATGCCTACATACATGTATGATTATAATAATATGAATTATTAAAATGATAATGATAATAGTAAGGATAATAATGATGATAATGATAATAATTATATGATTAAATATAAGTTGAGTCAGTCCGTAAAACTATTCATAACATAGTCAGATAATCATAATGATAATCTGCTGCTTATGAAAATTAACCTGATAATGTGATGATAATATTAGTGATATTAGTGATGCCTTTGGGTCAGTCTTACTACCATCATCATTATCATCCTTAATATTACTATCATTGCTATTGTCATTTTTATTCATTTTATCATTATTACTATAATCCTTTTGTTATCATTATCATTTTCATCAGTATCATTGTTGTTATCATTATCTTTATTATCATCACACTTATTATTGTTATTATTATCCTTACTATTATCACCATCATTATCATTATCATTGATGTATCATCATTGTTATGATTATTATTGTCATCATTAAAGTTATTTTTGTCATTATCATCACTATCATTACTATCATTTTCATTCATCATTATTGTTATCATGATTATTATTATCATCATCATCATTTTTATCATTATCATTATTATTGATAATCTTGATCTTTTATAATATATATAATGATGATAATAGCAATGATTATCATAATCAT
>NW_028234408.1:29640187-29645187 GCF_977035675.1 Penaeus japonicus
TTATTGTCATTATTATCATCATTATCATATTTCTTCTTATCATAGTTTCAAATATCTTTAGATATGACTATCATTATATATAAATATTGTCATTACTATTGTTTAAATCGGCATCATTATCATTACTATTGTTTAAATCGGCATCATTATCATTACTATTACTATTATTATGATAATCATTCTTATCATTATCAGCATTACTATTATCATAATTGTTACGATCATTATAATGACTAATTTTGATATAATCGTTGCTGTGATCATAATTATCCTCATCATTATCATTGTCTATATTTATACTTGTTACTATTGCTTTTTATCATCATCATTATTACTATCATCATCATTAATATCATCACTGTTGTCATTCTTCTTATTATTATTGTAATCCTTGTAACTGCAACAAGAACAAGGGCATTTGTCATAACAGCAGCAACGGCAATAAAATTAATGATAATAATACAATTAATGATAATAACACGACGGATTGTACTACATTTTCAGTCAAGTTCCCTACCACGTGGTCCTCCCGCGACAGGTACTTTGTTCGAGAGGTACCCTGCTGCCTGTTTGTTTGTTTTTGTGTTTGTTCGGTATGCCAATTACTCACACTCCTGTTATACAAGGCTTCGTTCTGATTGAGGACTGGCAAATCCCTAGCAGTACTATTCTTGTTGCAACTCTACCTATACCACGATGAGTTCATCAAAAGCTTGAATTTGTGAAAATGTTTCCTCGCGCAGTATTTGTATCTCACATTCAGTAGTTATTTTACAATGGTGGGTAAGTAACTGCAAGTGAAAACTTTTCAACGTGGTCATGCGATCCGGTTGCTTGTAATGACGGGAAATGCTATAGATATGCACACGTGTATTGGTCAGTGAGAAACAAATAATGACCTGAGGAAATGTCCCTCAGCGGGGAGGCGTTCAAGCTGGGATCGGACTTGGATCTAACACCCGTAATCGGCTTCTCAGATTTGCGCGGGGCTTGGGAGGGGGGGGGGGGGAGGTAGATGACAGGAGATAAGACAGGTATATCCTCTGAACAGCATGTCACGAAGAGAGGCAAAAATAGTAGTCGTGATATTCGGTTGCAGATGAAAAAACCCGTGATTTTATTGAAGCACATGTGTGGGGAAGTTAAGCAGCTTGCTCATTTATCAAACACGTGCTCATGCATAGATACCCATTGCCCAAGGGAAGCTTAGTGACTGGGTGACTCAGACAATAGTGATGCCATGAGCATTTTGTCGCATTTGGCTAAGTGCGTAGGTGCATGTCCTCGGGTCTCTGTTCAAATGTAATATGATTATGATACCACAGCTAGGTTCACGAGTTACAGTTTAAAAAATGTGTGTGTGTATGTATGTATATATATACACACACACACACACACACACACACACACACATATATATATTATATATATATATTTATAATATATATATATATAATATATATATATATATATATATAGATGTATATATCATATATATATGTATATATATATATATATATAAAAAGATTTATGAGAAAAAATACATTATTGCATTTTATATGATCTAATATGTATGCCTGTGTAATTATAAAATACAGTACCTACCCATACTCAAGGCCGGTGTGCTACTGAAGCGTCGCAGAACCGAAAATGATAATGAGATTACCTCATCCTTAAATCTTAATCACCAACTCGTTAGATTCTCTTTCCTTTGAGGTAATCCCTTCCCCTTCTGCTGACATTCCCACGTACACACGCGCATGTGCGTGGGATATATATATATATATATATATATATATATATATATATATATATATATATATGTAGATCTATATATTTACATATATATATATATATATATATATATATATATATATATATATATATAAATGTATGTATGTATGTATGTATGTATGTATGTATGCATGTATATATAAACATAATGATAATGATAATGGGAAGAATAGTAATATTGATAATAATATTCGTAGTGATAATAATAACGATAACGATAATAATAATAACGACATATATATAATGAAAATAACGACAATGATGATATTTATTTTGATGATAATAATGATAACTATGATGATGGTGATAATGATAGTAATGATAATAGTAGTAATAACTATATTGATTATGACATTGGAAATGATGATGAGGATAATAATAACAATGATATTAATAAAGACAGAGATGATGATAATGATAATTATAATGGTAATAATAATGATAATGATAATAACAATAATGACGATAATTATAATGATAAGAATGATTATGATGAAGATTTAAAGAAAATTGATGACACTGTTGATAACGATAATAAGAATAATAATTATGATAGAACTATTAATAATAATTGTTATGATGATGAGAATAATGATAAGGATAACGAAAATGATAAAGATAACAATAACAAAATAAATGATAAAGACGATAATGACTACAATGACAATAAAAATAATGTTGAAGATAATAGTTGTGATAATAAGGATAATAATGACAATATGGATTATTACAATAATGATCATGAGGAAATAGATATTGACAATAATAATGATGGTAATTATCTAATGATAATAACACTAGTAATAATTATAGAAATGATGATAATAACAATGGATATAATGATAATGATACTAATGATAATGCTAATAATAATAACACTGATACCAATAGCAATGCTTATAATTGTAAAGATAATGAAATGATTATACTGTTGATGATGATAATAATAATGGTAGCAATGATAATAATGACGATAACAGTAATAATGTTAGTAATAGAAATAAAGATAATAATAATGCTAACAACAATTGTAGTAATGTTAATAGTAAGAACAATGATAATAATACAAACAAATAATAATGATGATAATAGTAACAATAGTAATAATAACAATGATGATAATAATGATATCAATCATGATAGTAATGATACTGAAATTGATCGGATTATCAACAATGATAACGATAATAATGATAATAGTGATAGTCAGGATAAAGTTAATGATAATACCAATGATAATGATGAAATGACAACAATCATAATAGGAACGATAATAATGATAATAACGACAGCAGTGAGAACAATAACGATGCTAACAACGATGATAATGATAATAATGATAATAACGACAGCAGTGAGAACAATAACGATGCCAATAACGATGATAATGATAATAATGATAATAACGACAGCAGTGAGAACAATAACGATGCCAATAACGATGATAATGATAATAATGATAATAACGACAGCAGTGAGAACAATAACGATGCTAATAACGATGATAATGATGATAATGATAATAACGACAGCAGTGAGAACAATAACGATGCTAATAACGATGATAATGATAATAATGATAATAACGACAGCAGTGAGAACAATAACGATAATGACAAAGATCATAAGGCTACTACTGGCACTAACTACAAATGAACATGATGATAATAGTAACGATGATAACTATAAGAAGAGCATTAACGATGATAATACTGATGATGAGGATAAGAACATAATCAAGGACAACAATTATGATAATTATGATAATGGTGATGATAATGATGATGATGATAATAATGATGGTTGCAGTGATGATAATAATGATAATGATAATAATAACAACAATAATGATAATAATGATAATGATAATAATTATAATGACAATGATGACGATGATGATAATACCAAATGATAATGATTTTATTCATCATTCTGTTGTTGACTATATCATTATTGGTATTATCGTATCAAAACCATCCTTCTTGTTCATACTTTAATTACCATGATAATTGTTATCATTTTAATGTTACCGTTGTTATCATTCTTATCATTGTTATTATTCCCAGTGATTTATCCTTAATATCATCCTTATTATCATTATCATTGTTGTTACTTTTGAGCTAAAGTCATTATCATTAGAATTGTAACTAATCATCACCATGATTATCATTGTTATTGTATTGTTATTGTTGGTTGTTGGTATAATGTCATTATTAGAACTATGAATGGCGAGGATATCCTTGTTGTTGGCCATGGTATCAGTGTGATATCATTTTTATCATCATTATTATCATTATCACTATCCTTATTATTATCATTAGTGTTATCATTTCCATTATTTTTATTATCATTATTATGAATAATGATGAGGATAATAGCTTTGACAGCACCAATAACAATAATTTTCATTATTATCATCTGCATGATGATGATGATTATAACAAAAGTAATATTGATAATGACAATTGTAATTATTATATTGATATTTTTATTATCATAATCATTATCCTTATTCTTATTGTTATCATATCTATTATCATCATAATCATTATTGCTATTATTGCAACCACTATTAGCAATAGTAATAGTAGTAATAAGATTATCATTAGTATTAGCATTAATTTTATCATTGTCAAATCATCCTATTCATTATCTTTATCATCATTATCATTATATTTTTTCATCATTATCATTTTTGTTTTTTCATTATCATTATCAATTTCACTGTACTTATTATCATTGTTATTTTTACCAGTATTAGCATCATCATTATCATTATCCTCATTATTGATATCATTATTACCAATGTCATTATTATCATGATGGTGGTTATTATCTTTTTATTAGTATCATTATCATTATAATCATTATCATCATTATCATTATTGTTATCTTTATAATCATTATTAGGCCTATAAGAATGAAAATCATACCAGTCATGGAGAAATCTGCCCCCATATGTATTCAAACTTCTTCCCATTATTATGATTATGGTGTCTGCATCATATCCATCCTTGCTCGTGACTGACAAGCATCATGCTCAGTTCGACGGCGTCGCACCTAATTCAAGGAGCAGCGGCTGACGCGGCGAGGGGGCGAGGGGGCGAGGGGGCGAGGGGCGAGGGGGCGAGGGGGCGAGGAGGACCCGCCGCCGTCAGTCCAGCATTCCGTTAAGATTAGGTCGGTCGCCTTTAGCCCCCCCCCCT
>NW_028234408.1:29670187-29672687 GCF_977035675.1 Penaeus japonicus
CCAGGCGACTGATATTATACATGCCACGTTATTAAGGGAATTTTAGAAAGTGCCTAAAAAATGTGCATTGTTTACTGTAGACTTTCCCGGGCATCTGAAATTTGAATCAATTCCTTTCTGTAAGCCTTCAAGGTCCTCACACACTCGTTGCAGACCATCGACGCAGAAGGGCTTGGGAGGGAGGGATATCTTGCATTAGTCCAGAGATTCCGTTTATGTAACGACGATTCCTTATGAAAGGTATTTTGTGACTTTAACTATTAAGATTGCAATACAGTATAGTACACGCTGTAGCTTTTATGCTTGTTACATAAACATTTCGTAAATAGGGACTCATGTGTATAGAAATGAGTAGCATTTTACTTATTCTGTAAATCTAAAACATGGACTTGCGAATAAGAATAGTGATATTGGCCAGTCACTTTACTGTTGCTGTTCTTGTTTTGGTGTTATTGTTGTTGTTTTTTATTGTTTTTGTTATTGTCATAATCGTTATCATTACTGCAATCGCCATCGACTATTAAAAGTAAATGAGATACAGATGAATGCACGATCTTCTTTTCTCCCTATTGCACGTAAAATAAAGATTTTGGATTGCCATACTGAAACTTTCGGATATTTTTGCGTGAAAATACAAAGAGTAAATGTGGATTTATTGAAAATGGTGTCATTATATTTTCTTTGTATCAGTATGAATTCCTTAAAAATATAATGGCAAAAACTCTTTTCCTTCTTTCAGGAAGAGCCGATGGTTCATACAAAATATGTGATTATGGCCTTTAATGCAGTCATGAATTTAGAGTGCTACCTAAAGTAAATGCAGCCTCCTCCTCGACTGGCCAGACTCGCAAACTATCCGACTGATAAAGGGATAACCTCTTCGTGAAACAGGATTTGATTTAAAAATTCAAAATCGGACTTTCCATCGAACCACATCGCGTTACTCACCCACCACCTTGACTTCCAGATCATCATGCATCCGGTTTCACAAGTACAAAGCACAGTCCTACACATCTAACTTACCATAAACAACATATTCTTGCGTATGTTATGATGTGGAAAGCTATCAATAACGTCAACATGACACAATGGAAACCTCCAATTGCTCAGTTGAGTACATTAAGTTAGGTAAGGCGCCTTCTTTATATCTTGCTTGTACGTTTAGATTAAGAGACTCAGCTATATATATATATATTTTTTCATAGGGCTCACACATGCCACTTATTTGAGGATTCATATATTTGTTTGTATTACTTAAACTACTTGTGCTATATTGATTATCCTCTTAAAAATATATTTACTTTCAGGTTTTTGTTACTTTACATTATAATCTTTCTATATATTTTTTGTTTTGTTTTTTATCTTCTATACTTTCTATATTTGCATAGTTAAAGCGAGTGTGTATGAGTGAGAGACAGATGGAGAGGGAAGGGATAATGAGACAGAATGACAGCCGACAGAGAGAAACAGATGGAGGAGGAAGAAATGGGAAGACCAAGAGACAGACAGACAGTCTGGCAGAAAGAGAGGAACACCATGATGAAAGCGATAGAGAGGGAAGGGAAACATAGAGAGACAGACAAACAAGGAGATAAAGACAGAGAGAAAAGAGTGGAGTTGACACAGAGCGAGAGGAGGGGGAGCGGGAACAGGGGGAGCGGAGGAAGAGGAGGAGGAGGAAGGGGAGGGGGAGGGACTGGAGCGAGGGGAGCAGAGGAGGAGGAGGGGGGCTGGGAGCGAGGGGAGCGGAAGAGGAAGAGGAGGAGGGGGAAGGGGAAGAGGGAGCGCTGTGACAATCTGATCTTGAGGTAAACCTCTTATACAATTGACTTTTCTCTTTTTATAATAGTCCCTGAGGCGCCCACTGTGCGCCCGTCTTCATCCGATTACGACATGAAGAATTGGGGACACGAACCTGCCTCTCGGGGCCGAGGGGACATTTCGTGCACGTTTATCACGACGGACCTTCGTGAGTGGACCCGATCCCCTTGGAGGACAGATTAGGCCGAAAGTAACAATGCGAAATAAATAGAATAACTGTGAAAAAGGCTCAGATGTTATCGTCTGAGAAAATGGTTAATATGGTTCACAATATGCAAGCTATTGATAGCACTCGCTCTGCAACGGAAAGTTTGCAACTCGGTTCATTTTTCAATACTCAATACTCAAAAAAAAGAAAAAAAAAGTTCATCCTTCGAACTACAAATTGCTATTATAGTTCCCCTTCATTCCTTTCCTTTTCCTCACATCCTCGCTCTCTCACTCTCCTCTTTCTTGCCCCCCCCCTCCACCACTCTCTCTCTCTTTCTCTCTCTCTCTCTCTCTCTCTCTCTCTCTCTCTCTCTCTCTCTCTCTCTCTCTCTCTCTCTCTCTCTCTCTCTCGCTCTCTCCGTATCTGTGCGTGTGTGTATGTGTGTGTGTGTGTGTGTATGTATGTATGTATGTGTCTGCCTGCCTCTCTATCTGTCTATCTATTTCTCTCTCTCTCTCTCTCTCTCTC
>NW_028234408.1:29736113-29738613 GCF_977035675.1 Penaeus japonicus
CACATATAGCGCCCTATACACCAAGTGTCCACGTCAAGACCCCATTTTCATCGCAGGGCACATGAGAATCGCATGACCACCAGGCTCTAAACAGGAGTCCTTGTTTCGCTCGCGTCACAGCACCAAGAGGCGGATCACGCCTCACGCCGCGCTCGTGCATCTGTCCCGCAGGAGCTGGAGAATCCCGCTTTCGAATCAGGCGAGATTGGCGCTTTCTTTCGCTACTTAGCCTCAACTTCACTTCTGGCACTGCATTCCCGTGACCACTTGAGTGAATTACGCAGAGAGACTTTGATGAATCAGTAACTGCAGATCGAGTAGAAGAAACAAGTAGGTCGGGAATTTTCTGCGCTGTGCTGATTCGTGTTGTGAGGTTTGTTCCAGAAACCAAAGAGAGGAATATCGTAAAAGAACAACACACTTAAGCTTAAACTGCTAAGAACTGACCATATAGCTTTTGCTTAATGCACTGTTCAGGACACCAACTCTCTCTCTCTCTCTCTCTCTCTCTCTCTCTCTCTCTCTCTCTCTCTCTCTCTCTCTCTCTCTCTCTCTCTCTCTCCTCTGATCTATAGCAAGATCAGTTTTCTAATGGCAATAAATGTTTTTTGCATATCGTCTGTCATCTTCTGGTTTTCATATAACACTTAAGATGATTTTTTCGATTTTTTTCAAAATGCCATTTCATGAATGTATAGAAATCTAGCTTTTGATGACTAGTGGCGTCCTCATCAGTGCCTCTCGTATACCATCCGCACGCTGCCATGTTGCCTATGCTGTGCAGATAGTGCTACTGCTGCACAATTATTGCCAACTTTTCCATGTTGCTCCAGACGGACAACCTCATTATATTATTTTCATCTACCATATATACACACTTATTTCACGATCAATTTCACCAATTGACTACTACAACTTTGTACATGCTTAAATAAACATCGATTTCACCATATGAACACCGCTCTGCCCAGACATACACTTAAGTCTACACCAGTCGCGTCCCCAGCAATGCACCTGGGACTTCACGCTGTCTTTTCTCACTGTTTGGTCACCTGGTCCTCGCGCACACGGGCGCTCCTCCTGCGACCTTTTCCCGGCGTGGTGTTACCGCGATGCCACGTCACGTGACCCTGGGCGCCAGACTCAGACGAGGGTCGAGGTCTTGACCAGGCTCTCGAGGTGCTCCTTGGCGCGTAGTCTGAGGGCCACGATGGAGGAGGACCTGAGGTCGTCCTCAGGCCCCGTGAGGGGAGGGGAGGAGCGCTCCTGCAGGGACGTGGGCAGGGGCGGAGACATGGGCAAGGGGGGCGTGGAGAAGGCTGCCGAGGCGGTGGAGGCCGGGATGGAGGGCGCCGGCGGGGGGGCCACGGCCATGGACGAGGAGGTGGGCGGGGTGAGGTAGGACGGGTAGGTGGCGTGCGGGTGGCCGAGAAATCCGGGCAGCGGGGGCACGGTGCTGCCCATGTTGGGTAGGCCCCCGTGGATGGAGGGCATGGTGCCCTGCAGGCCCGGCAGGCCCGGGAGCAGCGGAGGGAAGAAGTGGTCGAGGGGGCCAGGGGGGCCAGCGGGCCGGTGCAGGAGGCCCAGCGACTGCTCGTGGAGGCGCAGCTGTGCCTGCTCCATCTTCTCCTGGCGACGCCACTTCGCGCGGCGGTTCTGGAACCACACCTGCAACAGAGCGGGAGATCAGCGGTGCGCACAAGGGAAAACACGGGTGGGGGTTGGCTGAATATTATTTGGTGCAGTTCATAAAAACTGTAATAAATTCCAAGCTGTAAAATCTAAAGTACTCACGGTGTTAAGTAAGATTTTTTTTTAGAACATTTTTTTCAGGAAAAGCAGGGAATAGTTAATTGCAGATTTTTGCAACGGCCAATCTGGCCGCTAGGGTAGACAAAAGAACAAAAGCTCTCTGGAGAAAAAATGCCGTGAGTAAAACAAATCGTTCCAGAAAAGGGAAGGGTTAAACAGCAAAATGTGTTCTTTGACAAGGACACCGGGAGAGGGAACCGTTCCTCTGACAGCAGGATTGACATGGAAAAGAGGGAACCACTTACATTAAGAGTATTTGTCGAGAAAGATATTTTAGTGAAAAGAACTGCATACCCCTTCCCCCTCCCCCCAAAAAGAAGGTTTAAGAAACATTGATGGTACTTGTTTAGGGGAGAAGTAATGATTTGGGTATGAGAAGTTTCTTGCGCCGAAACTGCGAGAGCAAACAAGCACATCAAAAGACACCGGCTTTGATTGATGCGGCCCTGCGTTCGGGAATCAAGTTCCTGCCGCGAGAGTGTCTGACGTGGGCGCGAGGGCGAGAGCGAGCAACGCCGCGAATCCGACGAAGGCCGCGACATGTGTGGGGAGAGAAGCAGCTGTTGGCGCGCTGTATCACGGATCATATTAGTGGATTACTGCGTCCTTTGAGTGGCGTAATCATATGATCGTGTGAGGGCGCGGGGAGGTGTGGTGAGGCGAATGGGGGTGGGGGGGAGGGGCTGTA
>NW_028234408.1:29746113-29748613 GCF_977035675.1 Penaeus japonicus
ACCCATTGGATGCTTGCAATTTGTTGCCTGGATGTTTGACGCACAAAGACTAGTTGGCGTCACACACCCCTTAGAGAGGCTACAGATATAAACAAGCCAAACAAAATAAGTTCAGAAACCAAATGTTATCACTAATGTACAGAGAGGAGCAGGAGTTTCCCTTCCGCGTTAGACAAAGCCCAGCTCTCGTCCCGGTTGGTAATAAAGATTGAATAAAGGCTTACAAGTGGTGGGGGCCCAAAAGCGCCCTAATGCCCTTTATCGAGTGCTGTTTGGTCATGGTTCGGGGGCGATAATAGGACATCAGGTTGCGGATTCGGAGCCGTGGTGCCCGAGTGTGGCGCTATAGCGTAGCGAGGTTTGGGGTACAGCTCGCATCAGCCGTCTTTCGGGCAGACAAGGAGGCATTTGATCCCGCCTGCTTCTGTTTTGTTTGGAATCGCTTACAAAAGGATTTCGGGGCGCTTCGGCCCGTTCGGATTAGAGATGGCTACCTTTTAACGCACGACTTGCTCGGGTACAGCCATTGCTTGGTTTCGCGGGAAAATTTCTTTCTCTTTGGACGGTAGGAACAAAGCCGGTCGGAATCTGGCCAATCCGGAGGCGAGGACGGCATTAATGACACCGAAGGACCAGTTAACAAGTAGCTTCTCTGTTCTCAGGGACAAATTTGATGGATTTCTCGTGGTGCTTGCGGAAAGGCTCCTTGTCATTCCCGCATGCGCTTGCCTTCCGACGCTAGACCGCCGTCTGCCTGGAGAATTACGAACATAAGGGCAAGGAGGAGGGTATTATGGCCCTTCCCGCCGCTCCGACGCTAGGCCCTACGCGAGGGGCGCTGCGACGCGATGGCCCCCAGCGCCACACAGGATCTCGCTTAGCATTGGGCTGGCAAGGAGGCTTCCTCGGCTAACGGACGCGTTCCTTGATACTTATGAAATAAACATACTGATGATAATCTACCCAGTAAGTGGGCGAGCGAATGTGTGTGGTGTGTTGTGTGTGTGTGTGTGGTGAGTGTGTGTGAGTGTGGTGTGGTGTGTGGTGTGTGTGTGTGCTCTCCCTTTGTCTATCAGTTCCTCTATACATATACTTATTCATATATGCGAGCACATGAAAATGCTAATCTTTATTTAAAAGAAAATTGCTCTTTGTTATTCCACCTTTTAATGTGATGTAACAGAAACAGAACCTAAGCGCCAAGAGGCAATAAACAAGATATTGTGGAATGTTTCGCATTGAATGCATCTCAATCGAGCAACACAGCTAGGAAACCAAGAGAATCCGGCAGACTTTGAAACTACACTGGAACTCCCCCATCTGCAGGTACAGAGAGTAAACACATTTGAAGAAAAGGAGCTTCGCCGGGCACGATTGGGCACCGACAATCAGACCTTTGATTAACATACAAAACTCCCTTTAATTGACCGGCCCACCTATTCATCAATATCTACAACATGCAAGTTTGCCCTTTATGAGAGGGACCCGAAGCCGAAAAATTGCGCCAGAAAAACGGCGCTATTATACCCTGAGTACACACCATTAACAAAATGGGCGTACGCGGTGTGACTGTGATCCATATGTTACCTTCCCACGAGATAATCCACCCTGGAAGACAACTTTCCTGTTCCGCTCTCTCTCTCTCCTCTCTCTCTCCCCTCTCTCTCCCCTCTCTCTCTCCCCTCTCTCTTCCCCCCTTCTCTCTCCTCTTTTTCTCTCTCTCTCTCTCTCTCTCCTCTTATTATTTATATTAAAAATTATATATATAAAAATTTTTAAAAAATTTTTTAATAAAAATATTATATATATATAAATATATAATATATACAATATTATATATAATATAAAAATATATATATATATATATATCTGCCTACCTACCTACATACCTACCTATATGTCTCTCTCTCTCTCTCTCTCTCTCTCTCTCTCTCTCTCTCTCTCTCTCTCTCTCTCTCTCTCCTCTCCTCTGCTCTCCTCTCTACGCTTCGCCCTCTCAGGTTCTCGGCGCTGTCTGCAAAAATTTCGTCCTCAGTTTTTGTAAAAGGGCAAACCTCGAACATTTCAGATCCTCCCCCTTTTGCTTATACATCTGTATTATCTTTTCCCGAATTCCGCCTTCATATGCGTCCCTCCTTTTTTATCTTCATGGCGCCGTTTTCCCTTTGTTCTTCTATGGCTTTTTTTTTTCTTTTCTTTTTTGGCTCCGGAATCCCTTTCTTCCTGTATTTGCCTCCATATCACTCCGGTCTATTATTATTCTTCACTCCCTGTGATCCATAAAGGACTGCGTGTTGTTCCTGCAAACTGGCCTGCGCCTCTGCATTATTCTCGAAGGACGGTCGTCACCTGTTCTTCCAATGCGCTTTTGACCCTTATCGTCTCTTCCCTTTGTTTCCCTCTCCTGGCATCGCCTTCGGTCTCGCTCTCCTGCACACTTATGCGCGGTTTCGTTTCCTTAACGGTTTGTTTTTAGGTTTTTATATTTTCCATTTTTTTT
>NW_028234408.1:29768613-29771113 GCF_977035675.1 Penaeus japonicus
CTCTGGATGATTTGTGTGGGCGTAGTAGGCTGCCATGCATTGTCGTCTCGCGCCAATCTTGTTATTAGGGCCACGTTATCACAAGGATATTCCATTTTCGTAACTATATCAACGGTGCATTTTATTGTCCTTTTAGTTCGTATTGGGAGGATTAAGTTTAACTCTTACTTCCAATGTTTTGGTTGATGTCATTTTCGAACAAAATCATTTCATGAAAATTTCATGAAACGGCAGGCGTATCTGTCATTCATGGCACATCAGTAGTTGGTCAGATTGATATTTCCTTGCGTTGTATTTCTCGCAGTCTTAAGATCTTATGTGGATGGTGAGTTCATTGCATATATCTTCAAGATTATCCTGACATGGTTCTCATTGCTCATCCTTCCTCTGCTTCAGCGAGTCACACAAACAGTTCTCATTAACTTCCAGACGAACCTCTTCTGCCACCAGATCAATTTACAGATTAAATAATATCCTTTTACTCATGGGAAAGAAACCAAACACACCTCATTTCTCCTCAAGAACAATATTTAACAACGTTGTTTGTCAAAGTCGGATCCGAGAGAAAAAAGACGAGCAACCAAAGCCAGCCAGCAGTGCACGTTCACGTTGGAGGAAGAAAACAAATGGCGCCAAGGGAAGGCAAATCAATATTGTGTTATGTCACTCTCAAGGCAGTCACAAATCAAGCCAAACTCACACTAACAGCCCGATTTCCCGTAGGAACTGAATGTTTGGCAGGTAAATTTTATTGTCTCAAGAAGTTAAACAAACTTCGATATCCTCCATACTTTTGCGTTAAATTGATTTGAAGTTGTATAGATATTTCCCTTATTATCTTTACATCTATCTCCTGTGACGTCACTCCCAGTTGCAAGACATCCTGATATCCTGACGATGAAATGTGATTCTTGATTTGCAACATCCGCGTTTACTTCCTAGGACGAAACACAGCGTGGAAAGGAAGCGTGGCGTGAGGATGGATTTTGGATTGTCTGGGTTGTCATGTGGTTTTGATTGCGATGTTGATAATGATTGTAAAAATGAGGATGATGAGAGCAACAATGATAATAGGAGTTGTAACGGTTGTGGTGATGGTTATGATGAGGTAGAGGATGATAATGATAATGATGATATTGATAATGATAGTAATGATAATGATAACAATAATAATGTTGAAAATAAAAACAATAATAACGATGATGAAGATAAAAATACTGACACTAATTGTAGGAATAATAATGATACTAATAATAACATTAGTAATAAGTATAATTGTAACAGTCAAGATAATAATGATAATGATATAGATAAGGATGGTAAACTTAATATCAATGATATGATAATGATAAGAATAAGTTATGATAATGATAACAGTATTATCATGATGATGATAGTAATAATAATGATAATGATAATAAAATGAAAATGAAAATGAAAAAGTAATTACAATAGTACGACAATAATATTAGTAGTAGTAATAATAGTAATACTAAAACTACTATACTGCCATGTCTAGTGCTACTAATGATGATGATGATAACAGTGATGATGATAATGTAAATTGCAATGATTGTAAGAGGTATAATAATAATGACAATAATAGTAATAATGATAATAATGAAAACAATGGTTATAATAATAATGATAATAATAATAATAAAAATGATAATGAAAATATCAATACTGATATTAGTGGTAATAACGATAATAATGATAACGATAATAACATTACGATAACATATGATAGCAAAAATGAAAAATGATAATAACGATAAGAAAGTTTTAATATTAATGATTATGATTATGATAATGATGGTGATTATAATACTGATAACAATGATAGTACTGAAAATGATAATGATGATAATATAAATGATAATAATAATAATCATAGTAATAATAATGATGATATTAATAATAATGGTGATGATAATGATAACAATAATGATAATGATAACAATAATAATGATAGTCATAATAATGGTAATGATAATAATGATGATGAGAATGAAAATAATAACGATGACTAAGATAATAATTATAATAATTGTAACTGTGATGATGATAGCAATGATAATAAGACTAAGAATGAGAGTACGAATTATTATGATAATGATGATGATAATAAGAATATTGACACTGATGATAAAAATTATAATGGTAAGGATAATAATAATGCCAATGATGATGATGATTATGATGAAAATGATAATGATAAGTATAATAAGGATGATGATAATAATAATGATATAAGTGATAATAATAGCAATAACAGTGATAACGATAAGGATGATAATCACTATCAATGTTATAATTGTAATTACTATCATCATTATGATTTATATTATGATTGTTATTATTATCATCATTGTAATCAACATTGTGATTATCATAATTATTATTGCCTTTATTATTACTATTATGATAATCATGAATATTACCATTATTACTATTATGATTAATATGAGTATCATTCTTGTCATTATCATTATCATTA
>NW_028234408.1:29801113-29808613 GCF_977035675.1 Penaeus japonicus
TATATAATATATATATATATATATGTATGTATGTATGTATGTATGTATATGTATATATATATATATATATATATATATATATATATATATAATATATGTATATATATATATACATATATATACATATATATACATATATATACATATATATATAAATATATATATATATATATATATATATATATATGTATATATATATATATATATATATATATATATATATATACAAATCTGTGTGTGTGTGCCTGTGTGTGTTTTTTGCACACGCATGTTTATATGTGTATGTTTGTGTGTACTTTGAATGTATATATGTATATATATGCAAACATGTTTCTGTGTGTGTGTGTGTGTGTGTGTGTGTGTGTGTGTGTGTGTGTGTGTGTGTGTGTGTGTGTGTGTGTGTTTTGTTAAATTTCGTTTGACGTGCTTGGTCAGAAATAATCGGAAATGATAACGTTTAATGTGTCTGCATGAACATCGACACATTAATCACATCTATGTACATTGTTTGTATGGAGGTATATATATATATATATATATATATATATATATATATATATATATATATATATATATATATACATACATAAATAAAGAAATATATATATATATACATATATATACATATATATATATATATATATATATATATATATATATACATATATATATATATATATATATATATATATATATATATATATATATATATATGTATATATATATGTATATATATGTGTGTGTGTGTGTGTGTGTGTGTGTGTGTGTGTGTGTGTGTGTGTGTGTGTGTGTGTGTGTGTGTGTGTGCGTGTGTGTGTGTGTGTGTGTGTGTGTGTGTGTGTGTGTGTGTGTTAACTTTGTAAATATTTATTTCCTGTTGGCGTCCAGGCGGTGAATGCCGTGGCGTCACACAGGCCGTGAGAGGGTCACCAAAGGTAATCAAAGTGATTAGAGTGATCGCACCTGTCGGGGTCGCGGCGCTGGAATCGTCGGTATCGCCGCCATCTTCCCGCGCCCCGCCGCCGCCCCGCCCGCCGCCGCTGCCGCTGCTGTTGGTGGGCGAGGGCGCCGTCATGTTCATGTTGTTGGTGGAGGTGTTGTTGTTGAGGCCGTGGACGTGCGTGAGCGGCGGCGGGGACGACGTGCCCTTGAGGGGGGTGCGGAGGCCCAGGATGGCGTCGATCGTGTGTGAAGGAAAGGCGGGAGCGGCCGTGAGCGCGCCCGAGCCTGCACCTGCCCCCCGCAGCACCTGCCCGCCGCCCTCGTAGCTCTCGAAGACGAACTTGGCGCTCTCGGCCCGCTTGAGCTCCGCCGCCAGCTCCGACGAAGGCTTCGAGCCCGACAGCGAGTACTTGGTGTCCTGCGGACCCGACTCGTGGTAGTACTTGCCCTCCGACCCCAAGGGACTCTCAAAGTCACGGTGATTCTTACCCTCGAAAGGAACTCTGTGGTGAGTGTCAAGGTCAACGGCTTGACCCGAGGTCACGGTGAGCGGCAGGGGAGTCACTTCCCCAAGTTCTGCCGTGGTCAGGGCCATAGTACAACAGTCTCTCATGCACTTTATAAAACACTTTTTATGAAAGAAAACTATATGCCACAAAAATACTGAAACTGGCGTAGCGGCAGGATAAGGGAAGCCTGTGTGTCAAGGGCGGGCGAGAGGGCCGTCATACACTAAACCGGGAAGACATGACACCAGACAAACAAGCGCCAACACTCATGCTGCCGTCAAATGGCCGTGGCGAGACGAGCGACTTGTGTGTAACAACTTGTTCCCTCAAGATCCTGGTGCTCCGCAGGGACTGACTCCGCCCCTCTTTCTTGTAACTACGCTGATTGGTCAGCTAGGTTTGTGTTATCAAAGAGGCGGGGTTAATCGACGCGGGGGCGTGACGTCACTCTCTCTTGACCAATCAGATCGGAGCATGTCAAGTAATGGTTAGATGAAAGCGCTGACTCGAGCCCCAATTGAAGCGATTTGTACCGTAATGAAATTATATGTGTGTATCAAAGGAAATAAATTGATATCAACAACCCTCAGACACTAAACGGTCTTTTATCAGGAGGGCTGGGGTGAAAAATTGGGCGGGAAAACAGTTGTTAGGAGCAGATGTCGGGGTATTGACTGTGAACGAAATTTTCTGCATTATATGGCGCTAGAGGAATAATTGAGTAGTGACAACTCATTAAGTCCTGGCACAATGGTGGTAATGGAAAAGGCCTGATATAGCCGCCTCGGAGGGACTTACTGATATAAAGAATTTGAATCACTCAATTTTTGCCCCGCGTCTTTCAGGATCAAATACTTTGAATTCTTCCCGGACTCGTGTGCGACGGCTGTGTTCCTTTTGGAATTAGATAAACTTGCTTGAGAGGGATTCAAATTTGAAAATTATTTTTTGTGAAGAAGAACTAATGATAAAAACCGAAACGTGGGCTCATTCTTCTCGTAATCATCTTCATATTTTTATCAAGTTAGTGAGAAGTTTATGCCGTGCGCGATCCATCCAGTACTGGAGGAGACGATCCCGGGATGGATATAATATAGCTGATGCCAGTCTCACGGGATTGTTTTACGCGGCCGGATCAATATTTTACAGAGATTCCGATGTCTTGGAGGCGAGGAGGTGCACGGGAGGGAAGGAAGGGCGGGCGCGGGTGCGGATGGCTGTGTTTTTAGTGAATAATGGGAGGCTGTTTCTCCGTCTGCTTAGTCGCTGTTCTTGTGTTTGCGCGCCTGGGATTAAGAAGGAAGGTGGTTAATCTTAGCGGATCATTTCCACTTTTCAATCCATGCTCCTTTGATGAATTTGATTCTCGTCCCATTTAGCTGTGCGCTACGTCTTCACTGTGTAGTTTGCCTTGGCACAAGAGAGTCCCTACAACTGTAAAAACATTGTTATCATTATCATTGTCTTCAATATTGATCCTTTACCAGTGTATGAAGTCGGAGAAGATGATGTCTGACACATGGCTGATACAAGATTGAGTCAAACAAAGAGAAATGAAACAGTACACCTTGGGACAATATTTGCATCACTTGAGCGATCTTCCCCGGAGTGAAGTAAAAACGAATTAGATCATGATGCAAACGCCCCCTTATCTGATCGCGCTGTGAAATATAACATGGATTCTTTATTTATTCTGATAAAGGAATACGAATCCATCATTACTCTTTGCATTGTTGATAGTGATCGACTGCTCAAAGGAGTCCTTTCTGCGTCTTCTTCGTTATTCTTTATCTCGTTCAGTTTCCCCTTTCCCTCTTTAAAACTTTTTTTCCCTTTTCCCCTTTTCCCCTTTTCCCCTTTTCCCCTCGGCGACGTCTCCCTCGCAAAATGCCCTCCTCCCTCATCGTGCTCCTCCCCTCGTATGGACACTTAGCCAGTTATTCAAATCAAATTGCCAGTCAATCACTTAAATTTATTCCGTATATGATTGAGTTTGAGGTACAAGTCCATGAATGATTTATGAAGTTTTAGCACAGCGTTTATGTGACTTCCGTAGAGACAGTTTCGGGAGACCTCGCGTCCACAGTTTTACATATTTGTACTGGGACTGAAGTCGAAGGAGCGAGCTCAGGTCCAGGTTCGGGGGTTTTAAGAAATAACAGGAAATCTCAAGACCCAGTCCAACCAGAAGGATAATGATGATACTCCTAATCGTACTGTGATATGTACGTCAGGGAAACATGTTCTTTGTGAACTCTTTTTTTAGAATCGTTTAGTTTTAAAGATATCAATTACATTATTAAGCGCGCGCGCGCGCGCGTGTGTGTGTGTGTGTGTGTGTGTGTGTGTGTATGTGTGTGTGACAAGATACTTTTAATTAGAGGTACATTTATGGTTAACTAGGAGATATATATATCGTTCATTCTTTAGTATCTTTAATAAGAGAATGACTATGAATTGCTTATCTGTCTAATACTCAAGCACTGCATTTTAACTGTAAGTGATCAAGACCATACAGTCTATTCCAAATTACATATAAGAATGTTGTTTACATTCTGATTATCCTGTAAGATATTGTGTCTTCTATTTAGCTGTATAATGATGTACCTGCTAATAACAGCACACACACTCGCGCAATCACGCACGCATTCGCACAAACACATACACACACCTGTTTAAGCATGTGAATTACTTGGACCTTTCACCTAGCCTTGGAAGACTAGAATAAGATTCCCAGACAAGTGGATCGCTCAGACTTAGGAGTGGTCTTAACATATCTTAAGAAGTCAGGAGTACTTCAGCATTCTCAGTATTGGCATGCGAGAAAAACCTTTCCCAAGGAGGCAAAGAAACATTAGTCCCTGATGCAATTACATTTTCGAAAGGGTCTTCAGCACCTCGGCGACACTTCGTTCTGTAGCACTGGCTCTGCCGATTACCTCACTCTTGTATATTCTAGAATCTAATCGTTTTCTTCTTAAATTTCTGCCGTCTTCCTCATCAACATTGATGACCAGTTTGAGCAAGATACCGAAAGCATCTATGATCTTGTGTCCAGACGCTGGACCCTTCCCCGCGTCACCTGCGCTCAGTCACTCAGATAAGATCTAAACAGCCATCCCTCGACCAAGCGTTGACTTCCTTTTCTTCAGTCTTTTCTTCATCACATCTTTCTTGTTCCTCGTCGCATTCATTCGCGTCGCCCTCTCCTTTGGTTGGTGTCCTCGCTTTCTTTGGTGACACGCGACTCCACTTCGCTCTCGGAATCACACCATCAACCGCCTGCCCTCTGTGTTTGCATCACTCAGCCTCTGCTTTTCCACCACCTGTCTTGCGCCTCCTCTTTCTAATTCTCTTTTCCATTCTGCCTCCTTGTTCATTTTGCTCCCCCATCCCTCCCTTTTCACTCGGCTGCCTCTCCCTCTATTACTGTGCTTCCTCTCTATTTTCCCTCCTCCCATCACGCCCTAACGATTGCCATTTCCATCGTCTTTTAAAGAAGATGGTTACTGCGATGACTGTGGCGCCAGTGCGATAATGTGATTTGGCCAAAGATTTGATTTTACGCTGACCGTTGCACTGTAGTTTATATCAAATACAGCAGTCGCTGCATTGAATGGGTGTAAATTTGTTTATTGTGCCGATTCCTTCGTTTCCCGAAGTACTTGCAGGCATGTTTTGTTGTTGTTAATAAATGGAGTCGCAAAGCGCAATTTCACTCTTCATCAAACAATATAATAAAATCACCCTGTTTTCTGAATTGTTAATTCATAATCTATAGATGGACCTGCAGAACTTGATTATTTTATAATGAAAACCTGAATTCCGAATATTTCTTGGAAGATTGATTTCGGATCACAACACCATCTGTACATGAGGTACATCACGGTTTCCTCGAGGATGGCCCAGGGATGCAAGCCTGAAACGTGATAACTACAGCAAGGAGGATTACTGCCTCGAGTCTTCATCTCATTTTCCCTCCAGAGGCTGTCACCCGAGTCATCACTCTAGCCCAGTCTCCGTCTTCACCGCTGTCCTCAACCTATAATGCTTCTCCCCGTGCCTCCTCCTCCTCTCCCCCTTCCCTCTCCCCTTCCCTTCCCTTCCCTCCCCTTCCCTTCCCTTCCTTTTATCCCGTCCCATCCACTCAGCCCTTCTGGTGTCCCTCTGAGCGTTCTTACTCTTCAGCCAACCACCCTCTCCTCCGCTTCCCCCCCCCCTTCCCCCCTTCTCCCCTGTCCCTCCTCCTTTGCTTTCTCTACCTCCTCCTCTCCTTCCCCACCTCTTCCTCTACTTTCTCCAACTCCTCCTCTCCTTTTCATCCCTCTCCTCTTCCTCCTCTGCTTTCTCTACCTCCTCTTCTCCTTTTCCTCCCTCTCCTCTTCCTCCTCTGCTTTCTATACCTCCTCCTCTCCTTTTCCTACTCCTCCTCCTGCTTCTAATACCACTAATGGTAGTTATAGTACTAATACTAGTAGTAGTAGTACTACTACTACTACTCTTCTTCCTCCTCCTCCTCCTCGTCTTCGTCCTCGTCGTCGTCCTCCTCGTCTTCGTCCTCCTCCACCTCCTCTTCCTCCTCCTAATCCTAATCCTCCTAATCCTCCACTTCCTCCACCTTCAACTCTTCTTCTTCCTCCTCCTCCTCCACCTCCTCCTTCTCCTCCTCCATCTCCTCCTCCACCTCCTCCTCCTCCTCCACATCCTACACATCCTCATCTTCTTCCTCCTCCTCCTCCATCTCCTCCTCCACCTTCTCCTTCTCCTCCTCCACCTCCTCCTCCACCTCCTCCTCCTATATAGAGATGGAGGAGGCGAGTAGGAGGGAGAGGAGGAAGAGGAAGAGGAGGAGGAGCCAGGTGGCAGCATTCCCAGTTCTTCATTTCGTGGCGTGTGGTTGATGACAGGTACGGATGGGCGGGGCGGGTGCATGGTCAGGGCGTTGGGGTCCTGAGCGGACGTCGGTGCGCCACTAAAACAAATGTAGACGTTAAGTGAATGTCTCGGAATGTCCTGTAATTGTGTGCTTCTTTCCGCCGGCGGCTGTAAATTTCGCGCCCTTAAAAAGATGTATTTTTCCCCGTCGCTCTCCTCCTGTTCTTCAAAGATGTCTCAGACTTCGGGTTTTGGATCTTTGAGAGCCTGTTTAAGGACGCCGATGCCGCCTTCGGACGCAGAAATGAAGGGAAGCTATGCAGGAACTCCCATTCGCATGTTGTAGTACGCGACTTATCGTTACTTCTTCAGGAAATTCTCCCAAAAAGTACTTGTTTCAGAGATAATCAAATAAAGAGCCAGAAAATGGAAGAGTTTTCCAAAGGCGTTAAAACACTCGCAGGGAAACACAGGTCCATTCCCCCCTGATATCCTTAGTCGGTCGAGGCGTTTTATCGCCTTCCAAGCCACGGCAGCGAAGGACGCGAGAACGGGTCATGCACTTTCTCATTTCCTTGATGACGCTCACGTAATGCGCATGGCGATCGGTTGTTTACCTGCCTGACTGTACGTGAGAAGCTGGTGAATGACGCCGTGGTCGGAGGATGCAAGACACGGGCATCTTTATTGCAGGACATTCATCTTGTCGCGATTGCAAGGTGAAAGATAGAGCGTTAGGATTTCAGTGCACTGAGGAAGAGAGAGAATTTTAGGGCGTTGGTCAGAGTGCGTAGATATGTTTTTCGTGTACCAGTGTCCATGGTTTTTGTTATTAGCAATTAGTGTCATTTCTGTCTTCATTACTACATTATAACCCCCATGATTATCACTCTCATTACTATTATCATAATTATTATTATCATCAGGATCATCATAGCAGTGGTAATAATAAAATTAATGATAAGGAGGATACTAATCATTTTTCCAATTATTGTCATTATGGTATATATATATGTATATATATATATATATGTATATATATATATATATATATATATATATATATATACATATATGTGTGTGTGTGTGTGTGTGTGTGTGTGTGTGTGTGTGTGTCTGTGCATCTCTTTGATCTCGTTTCCCCTTATTTGATCGGTGTTAATCATTCCCTTTT
>NW_028234408.1:29814465-29816965 GCF_977035675.1 Penaeus japonicus
CACCCTTGTTACGTTCCCTTCCTTTGTCTCCCCGGTTCTCCCTTGCCTGTCTTCTGTTCCTCTCTTGCCTGAAAACTCTTTTCCTTTATCGCAACACCAAGAGACGCTTTTGTAGAGTTTCCTTGTTTCATTAAGGTGTTTTTCTTTACCTGTTTTCTTGCTGTCTTGTTTTCGGTTAATATATTTGTTGTGTTTGCTTGTCTCACCGATTATGATGTAAGAAGCAGTGACTATATATATATATATATATATATATATATATATATATATATATATATATATATATATATATATGTATGTATGTATGTATAAGCACACACACCACACACACACACACACACACACACACACAAATATAATATATATATATATTATATATATATATATATATATATATATATATATATATATATTTATTTATTTATATAATGTAAGTGTGTGTGTTTTGTTTGTTTGTGTATAAAAGGATAAGGATTGTGGATCATATGCTTCGCCAGGCTTATCTGTACTATGGCTAGCCCGCCTGTGCCAGCGAGTGCTGACTCGTGAGAGAGTGTGCCAACGAGTGTTGACTTGATCTGAGCTTGGTCTTTACGCACCGTGTTGTCCAGCACAGCAGTGACCGCCAGGAAACTGGAAACTCACGACCCTGGACGGGGCTCGATCTGCTGACCACGGGGATGTGATATATATATATATATATATATATATATATATATATATATATATATATATATATATATATATATATATATATATGTGTGTGTGTGTGTGTGTGTGTGGTGTGTGTGGTTTGTGTGTGTGTGTGTGGGGTGTGTGTGTGTTGTGTGTGTGTGTGTGTGTGTGTGTGTGTGTGTGTGTGTGTGTGTGTGTGTGTGTGTGTGTGTGTGTGTGTGTATGTGTGTGTGTGTGTCTGTGTGTGTGTGTGTATGTGTGTGTGCGCGTGTGAGTATGTGTGTGTGTGTTTGTTGTTATTGTTATTGTTGTTACTAATACCATCATTATTATTATTATCATTGTCATTATCATTATTATTGTTATCAACATCAACACTATGATCACCTTCAATAACAATAACAACAACAAAGCATTAATCATGGTCGCTGATATTATCATTTTCACCAATAACTGTTACTTCTGCTTATCTTATTGCTGTGAATAGTATCATTCTATCATTATGAGTATCTACAAGCAAGTATACAACATTAATGCCCTATTTTATTTATATCTTTATGCACTTACTTATCTAGTCATTTATTTTTGTTATTCCATCTCGCAGTAAAGGATTTGTTATTTCTAGCGAGGTCTACACTGAGTATGTTGATTTCCGTGGAAACGTAACATAAAACCGGCAAAACATCTGGCATCCACATTGCCTGATGGCCTGTGTTAGAGTTTGAATCCCAGTTTCGCTGCAAAAGTGAAATTGGAGATCCGTTTGCCCAATAATATTAGCGAGCGGACAAAGTGAAATGCATTCTGGCGTTTGATATGTTTCGGGGCTGTTACAGCCGAGTTTAATTCTACTCGGCTCATATTCCATCAACAGCGAGACCCTGTTGCGTCCATGCACTGAAGCAGGCTAGTCATTGCTTTTAAATGTAATCAGGATTTTTTCATTCTCTCTTTTTCTACTTTCTCTCTTTTCTTTCTCTATCTGATGTTCCTGTCCCTCGTTTTTGTTTGCTTATTTGTTTTTTTACACACGTCGCATTAATGCTTTGAATTGCTTGCACAGGGCGACTGCAGTTGGAAGATGACAGGTTGGCGGAACGTATGCTCAAAACGGCCTTTTTCCACTGACTGAGAGGAAATGTCTGTGGCGTCGTGTTCGAGGCTGGACGACGAACAGGTTAGCGAAGAGGCAGGGACAGCTCAACCAATCGGAATGATAGCAGGGCGAAAACACAGGAGGACTTTAGTGTTGTTTTTCTCCTCTTTTTGCTATCTTCCCTTCAGGTGGTCCTCAAAAAGAAACTCGCGGTCTAGCTTAGCAAAATGTGAAAAGCTGAATCCGGGAGATACAATGGGCGAAGGGCAGGACTCCTTTCTCTCGTCACTTTCCACGCGGGTGCGCTGCCTGGAAGAGAGAAAGGCGGCTGCTGGTGAAAGGATGGACTAAGGATAGAGCGAGAAAGATCCGAATCGAAGGAAAACACGGAGCGAAGGATTGTAGGATACAGTACTAGATGGGTAAACGTCACGCGGGGAACAGGGGTGGAGGTGGAGGTGGAGGGGGCACCACGGGAGAGGCAGTCCAGAGGAGAACGTCAAGGGAATTCATCAGCGGCTGCGGCGCGGGACCGTCGCCCGAGTGAGAGCTGCGTTGTGGTAGGAGGCTCGGAGCCTTTCTCTCTCTCTCTCTCTCTCTCTCTCTCTCTCTCTCTCTCTCTCTCTTCCTCTGTCTCTCTCTCTGTCTCTTCCTCTGTCTCTGTCTCTGTCTCTTCCTCTGTCTCTGTCTCTGTCTCTTCCTCTGTCTCTGTCTCTGTCTCTGTCTCTT
>NW_028234408.1:29839465-29841965 GCF_977035675.1 Penaeus japonicus
TCGTCTCTCCCCACTCTCTCTCTCTTCTCCTCCATTCCCTCTCCCGTCGCTTCTCTCTCTCTCCTCTCTCTCCTCTCTCGCTCCCTCTCCCACTCCTCATCTCCCTCTCTCTCTCTCCTCTCTCTCTCTCTCTCTCTCACATCTCCTCTTCGCTCCATCTCTCTCTCCCCTCTTCCACGCTCTTCCCACCTCTCTCTCCATTCCTTCTCTCTTCTCGTCTCTCCTCTCCTCGCTCTCTTCCTCTCTTTCCCTCCGCTCCTCTCCTCCTCTCTCGCTCTCCTTCCTCTCGCTCTCTTCTCTCTCTCCCCTCTCCTCTCTCCCTTCACTCTCTCCTTCTTCTCCTCATCTCTATCTCTCTCCCACACTCTCTCTCTCTCACCCCACTCTTCCTCTCTCTGCTCTCTCCTCTCTCCTCCTCTCTCTTCTTCCCGTGCTCTCATCTCTCTCTCTCTCTCCTCTCTCTTCTCGCTCTCTCCTCTCGTCCTCTCTCTCTCATCTCTCTCCTTCCCTCTCTCGCTCTCTCTCCCTCTCTCTCTCTTTCTCTCTCCTCTCTCCTCTCTCTCATCTCTCTCTCGTCTCTCTCTCTCTTCTCATCCTCCCTCTCCCTCTCTCTCCTCGTCTCTCTCTCTCTTCCTCTCTCGCTCTCTCTCCTCTCTCATCTCTCTCTCTCTCTCTCACTCTCTCCCTCTCCTCTCCCCCCCTCTTCTCTCTCTCCCTCTCCCTCGTTCTCGCCTCGCTCTCTCTCTCTCCTCTCTCTCTCCCAACTCGCTCTCTCCCTCTCCTCTCCCCTCTCTCTCCCCCTCTCTCCTCTCTCTCTCCTCCTCTCCTTCTCCTCTCTCCTCTCTCTCTCTCTCTCTCTCCTCTCCCTCCTCTTCTCCCTCCCCCATCTCTCTCCTCTCTCTTCTCTCTCTTCCCTCTCCTCCTCTCTCTCTCTCACCTCTCTCTCTCCTCTCCCTCGTCTCTCTCTCTCTCTCTCTCTCTCCTCTCCCTCTCCCCCTCTCACTCTCCCTCTCCCCCTCTCTCTCTCTCTCTCCTCCTCTCTCCTCTCTCTCCTCTCTCTCGTCGCTCTCTCTCTCCCTCTCTCGTCTCTCTCTTCTCTCTCCTCCTCCATCTCTCTCTACTCTCTCTCTCTCCTCTCTCCTCTCCTCTCTCTCTCCTCTCCCTCCCTCTTCTACCTTCTCCCTCATTCCCTCCCCTCTTTTCTCTCTCTCTTCTCCCTCACTCGCTCTCCTCTCTCTCGTTCTCTCTCTCGACGCTTCATCTCTCCTCTTCTCTTCTCTCTCTCACTCCTCTCTCCCTCACTCTCTCTCCTCTCTCTCTAAGTCTCTCTCTCTCTCTCCTTCTCTCTCAACTCTCTCTCTCACTTCTCTCTCCTCCTTCCTCTCTCTCTCTCTCTCCCTCTCTCTCCTCCTCGTCATCTCCTTCTCCTTCTCGCAATCTCGCTCTTCTCTCCTCTACCTCTCTCTTCTCGTCTCTCTCTATCATTCTCTCTCTATTCTCTCTCGTCCCTCTCTCTCTCTCCACTCTCGCCTCCTCTCTCGTCTCTCTCTGCTCTCTCTCTCTCTCTCTCTCTCTCTCCTCTCTCAACTCACTTCATCTCTCGACCACCTCTCGCTCTCTCTACTCCTCTCTCTCTTCTCTCTCTCCTCCTCTTCTCTCTCTCTATTCCATCCGCTCTCTCTCGCTCTCTCTCTTCTCTCTCTCGCTTTCTCTCCTCGCTCTCCTTTCCTCTCATCTTCTCTTCTCCTGCATCTTCTCCTCCTCTCTCTGCTCTCTCCTCTTACCCATCGTCCTCGCTCTCTCTCTCTCTCGTCTCCTCTCTCTCATCTCTCCCCACTCCTCGGCTCTCTCTATCTCGCTCTCCTCTCCTCTCTCTCTTCTCGCTCTCCTCTCCTCCCATCCTCAACTCTCATCCACTCACTTAATCTCCGCCCTCTCTCCTCAATCTCTCTCGCTCTCTCGTTCTCCGTCGCTCTCCTCCTCTCTCTCGTCCTCCTCTCTCTCTCTTCCCTCTCTCCGCTCATCTCCTTCATCCAGTCGCTCCACGCTCTCGCTCTCTCGCTCTCTCTCCTCCTTCTCTCTCTCTCTCGCACTCTCTCTCTCTCTCTCCTCATCGTCTCTCTCTCTCTCGCCTCTCCTCTCTCTCTCATCTCTCTCTCGTCGCTCTCTCTCCTCTTCCTCATCTCCTCTCTCCTCACTTCTCTCACTCTCTTCTCTCTCCTCCATCTCTTCCTTCGCTCTCTTCCTCTCTCTCTCTCTCTCTCTCTCCTCTCTTCTCTCTCTCTCCGACCCTCTCCTCTCTCTCTCTCTCTCTCTCTCGGTCTCTCCTCTCTCCTCCACTCTCTCCTCTACCTCTCTTCCTCGCCTCTACTCTCTTCCACAGATCCTCTCCTCTCTCTCTCCTCTCTCTCTCTCGCTCTCATCTCTTCTCCTCTTCGCTGCTCTCATCTCTCTCTCGCTTTTCCGGTCTCACGTCCTCTCTCCTCCTCTCTCATCTCTC
>NW_028234408.1:29844465-29846965 GCF_977035675.1 Penaeus japonicus
TCTTCTCCTTCTCCCTCTGCCCTTCAATCTCACTTCTACCCTATGAGTTCTACTCTATAGGATTCGTCTCTACTCTAAGTAAAAGAACTCTAATCTAGTCTTCTTCTAACTCTTCTACTACTCTAACTCTAATCTAGCGAAAGTAAACTAAAAAAAGAAGAGTTACTCTAAAGTCAAAGAAATCTAAGATCTCCTTTCTACTCATCTAAGAAAATCTACTCCTAAAGAAAAAAAGCCCTTGGAGAAAAAGCGTAGGGAAGCGTCAGCCCCCCGCCGACTGAAATGAACACTACCCCCTGTCTCTCCGTCTTCGCCGGTCCGCGAGACAAACACAAAAAATAACAACTAACACCACAAAACAAAAACACGCGCGACGGACGCGCGCTAACCAGAGAACAGAAATACAACAGAAGCCATCGACGAGAGAACCAGTATTATTTCCATATAACCGTGGATGTATTCCACCAAATAAAGGATCAAGAATAACCAACTTTGGCATCAAAAAAAAAAAAAAAAAACCCCTTTGTGAGTAACCTCTATCCAGTCACTAAGACACAGAGATAAGACACGCAGAGAGAGAGAGAGAGAGAGATAGCGGGAAGACGAGAGAGAGAGAGAGAGAGAGAGAGAGAGAGAGAGAGAGAGAGAGAGAGAGAGAGACTGGATAGAGATAGAGAGAGAGAGAGATATATAGATAGAGAGAGAGAGAGATAGAGAGAGAGAGAGAGAGAGAGAGAGAGAGAGAGAGAGAGAGAGAGAGAGAGAGAGAGAGAGAGAGAATTTGTCTTTGCATACATTGAGCGGGCACATCATAACTGAACGGGTCCATAACTGAAGGGGCACTGTACTACTTAATTGTAAATTGGTAGTCTATTGACATTGCTTCGAATCAAAGATTAGAAGGAAAAGAAAAAAGTAGCCCATCTTTGAAACCCCCATCATAAATCACCCTCCTCCCCACCTCGACTAACAGCTCCCCCCTCCCCCCTCCTCTACTGCCCTGCTCCGTGTGCCTGTCGTTCGGAAAAGGTCACTCGAGGACTCGTGTGGACGAAGGTGGAACATGTTTCTGTCCCGACCTGCACGTACGTATGCATGCATGAGCAGATCAGAAACTAAGAGCAAAATCTTTGATTCGTATGACAGCCGAGGTGCCACCGGGTCCCGCTCCCCCGCGCCTTCCTTCCTCCGCCAGCCATTCCGAGGCCTCCCGGCTGGTCCTGGAAGCCGGCCTCTCACCTCGTAGTGGCCAGGCACGTCTCGCAGTACTGGCCGACGACGGAACACTCGAGCACAAAGCAAAACGGCTTTGACGTCAGGACCGCATCGCCTCTCTTCACCAATCTCTTCTTCCTCTGGAGGGCCGACAGAGCCCTGACGCTGACGATGTCCCTCATGCTCTCTCGTCGCGACCTCACGTCCCTCGCCAACGCACCTCTCCTCACCACTCCAAGCGGGGCACTGGGCATCCGTCTGCCGCCGCCTTGGCTCACCTGGGCATCGGCTGCCAACGTTGCCCAGTTGGCTGAGATATGGTCTCGCGACTGCTAATATATATCGTGATGAAATAAATAAATAGACGTGGAGGCTGCGCTTGTAATAAGTCAGGGTGCGGTTGAAAACGTGGCATCAACACGTGTTGGTCTGACGACGTCTGTCCCAGGATATCTGCGTCTGTCCTGCTCCCGCGGCACTTAGATGTACCATTCAGCAATGGCGAAATTCATTGATGCTTATATTCTACAGAGATCTATGATGTTCATGCCGTAAATCGTGGCTTCATGACTACAAGTAACTTTAATCGGGGGTTGATGACCTTTTGCTGTAAAACTCATTTAGGACAAGCAAATAAAGCAAGGAATCCGCAGATACACTTGCCTTTATAACTTCAATCAGTAAGTCAATATATCGAGCTATAAACAAGTCCAATATATAAACTAAAAAGAATGGTTTGAGTGACATGATACATGTACCCCGACACTCCCACCCCCCAAACACGGACGCACGTGCACACAGACTCACATAAACACACACAAACACACGCACACACACACACACACACACACACACACACACACACACACACACACACACTTGCGCGCGCGACGAAAAGGTGAGGAACGAGTTTTGAAAAACATAATCTGGGTTAATGCTGAGTTTATATTGTGAGAATTAGGAAATGAGAAAAGGCAGGGGCTTCATCAACGGCTGATCATATTGCGTAAAAACACTTCAGCAAGGTTACAGAGCTGCATGCTACGCAGAGCAATACCAAACGAGTCGCATGCACACGCTTCAAGCATGAATATCCCCTTTTCACTGACGCAATCTGACTCAAAACATTGCTTATTCACTGACTTATCATCTCTGAACCACAAATTCCATTTCAGAAAACAAAAATAAGGCGAAACTGCCCCCCTCCCCCTCCCCCTCCCCCAACCGCGAGCCATAGAACACCCAAAGGAAAAAGCACACAGGTCTATTTCCGGCGCAGGAGAGC
>NW_028234408.1:29856965-29864465 GCF_977035675.1 Penaeus japonicus
GAGAAAAGAGGAGAGAGGAAAGAAGGAAAAAGAGAAGAAGAAAGAAGAAAAGAGAAAAGAAAAAGAAAGAGAAAAAGAGAGAAAAAGAGGGAAAGAAAGAGAGAGAAAAGAGAGAGAAGGAAGAGAAAAAGAAGAAGATAAGAGAGAGAAGAAGAGACGAAGAAGAAAGGAAAAGAGAGAGAAGAAGAGAAAAGAACAAGAGAGAAGAGAAAGAAGAGAGAAGAAAGAAGAGAAAAGAGAAAGGAAGAAGAGAGGGATAAGAAAGGAGAAGAGAGACAGAGAAAGAAAGAAAAAAGAAAAGAAAGAGAAGAAAAGAGAGAGAGGAAAGAAGAAGAGAAAGAAAAGGAAGAGAAAGAGAGAAGGAAAGAGAGAAGAGAGAAAGAAAGAGGAAAGAGAAAAGAAGAAGATGAAGAGAAGAAAAGAGAGGAAGAAGAAAAGAAGAGAAAGAGAAAGAAAAAGAGAAAGAAGAAGAGAAAAGAAAAGAAGAAGAGAGGAAAAGAGAAGAAAGAGAAGAGAAGAAGAAGAAGAAGAGAGAAAGAGAGGAAGAGGAGAAAGAAGAATAAGAGAAAGAAGAGAGGCAGAAGAGAAAAGAAGAAAGAAGAAGAGAGAAAGAGAAAGAGAAAGATGGTGAGGGAGAGAGAAAAGAAGAAGAGAAAAAAGAAAAGAGGAAAAGAAAGAAGACAAAGGAGAAGTAAGAAGAGAAGAAAGAAGAGAAGGGAAAAGAGGAGAAGAAGAAAGAAGAGAGGAGAGAGAGAGAAGCGCGAAAAGAGAGGAAGAGCCTAGGAAAGAAAGAAAGAAGAAAGGAGAGAGAAGAAGAGAAAGAAAGAGAGAAAGAAAGAAAAGAAGGAAGAAGAGAGAGAAGAGAGAAAAGAATGAAGTAGAGAGAAAGAGAAAAGAAGAAAAGAGAGAGAGAAAGAGAGAGAGAAGAGAGAAGGAAAGAGAGAAGAAAGAGAGAAGAAGAGAAAGAAGAGAGAGAGAAAGAGAAGAGAAAGAAGAGAGAAAAGAAGGAGAGAAGAGGAAAGAAAGAAAAGAAGAAGGAGAGAAGAAAAAAAAGAAAAGAGAAAAAGAGAAAGAAGAAAGATGAAGAAGAAGAAAGAGAAAGAAAAAGAAAGAAAGAAAGAGAGAAGAGAAGAAAGAGAAGACAGAGAAGGAAGAAAAGAAGAGAAACAAGAAGAAGAGAGAAGAGAAAGAAAAAAAAAAGAGAAGAGGAGAGAAGAGAGAGAAAGAAGAGAGGAAAAGAAAAGAAGAGAGAAAGGAAAAGAGAGAAAGAAAAGGAAAAAAGAGAAAAAGAGAGAAGAGGAAAGAAAGAAAAGAGAAAGAAGAGAGAAGAAGAGAAGGGAAAGAGAAGAAAAGAGAAAAGAAAGAGAAGAGAAAAAGAAAGAGAAAAAGAGAAGAAAAGAGAGAAGGAGGAAAAGAGAGAAAGAAAGAGAGAGGAAAGAGGAAAGAAGAAAAAAGAGAAGAAAGAAAAGAAGAAGAGGAAAAGAAAGAAAAAAAAAGAAAAGAAAAGGAAAAGAGAGAAAAGAAGAAAGGAAAAAGAGAGAAAAAAAGGAGGAGAGAAAAGAAAAAGAAAAAAGAGAAAAAGAGAAGGAAAAGAGAAGGAAAAGAGAAGAAAAGAAAGAGGAGAGAGAGAGAGAAAGAAAGAAAAGAGAGAAGAAAAAGAAAGAGAGAGAAGGAGAGAGAAAAGAGAGACAAGAAAGGAGAAAAAGAGGAAGAGAGAGAAAGAGAGGAAAGAAGAAAAGAGAGAAAAGAGATAGAAGGAAAAAGAGAAAAGAAAGAGGAAAGAAAAAGGAGAGGAAAAGAAAGGGAAAAAGAAGAGACAAGAAAGAGAGAAAAGAGAAAAGAGAGAAGAGAAAAGAGAGAAGAAAAAAGAGACAAGAGAGAGAAAAAGAGACAAGAGAGAGGAAAAAAGACACAAGAGAGAAAAGAGACAAAAGAGGAAAAGAGAGAGAAGAGAGAGGAAAGAGGGAAGAAAGAAGGAGAGAAGAAAGAAGAAGAGGAGAGAAAAGAAAAGAAAAGAGAAAGAGGAAAGAAAAGAGGAGAAAGGAAGAGAAAGAAAGAAGCAAAGAGGCAGAAAGAGAAAGAAAAAGAGAGAAAAAGAAAGAAAAGAAGAAAATGAGAAAGAAGAAAGAAAGAAAAGAAGAAAGAGAAAAAGAGAGAGGAAAGGAAGAGAGAAAAAGAAAAAAAGAAAAAGAGAAAAAGAGAGGAAAAGAGAGAAAAGAGAGAAAAGATAAGAAGAGAGGGAAAAAGAGAGAGGAGAGAAAAGAAGAAAGAGAGGAAAAGAAAAAGAAAAGAGAAGAAAGAGAGAAAGGAAGAAAAGAAAGAGAGAAGAGACAGAGAGGAGAGAAAGAGAGGAAAAGAAAAGAGAGAAAAAGAGAGAGAGAAGAGAAAGGAGAGAAGAAGAGAGGAAAGAGAGACAAGAAAGAAGAAGAAGAGACAAGAGAGAAAGGAAAGAGAAGAAAGAAGAGAGAAAGAGAGGAGAGAAAAGAGGAAGAGAGAAGAAAGAAAAAAGAAGAGAGAGAAAGAAGACAAGAGAAAGAAAAAAGAGAGACAAGAGAAAGAGGAAAAAGAGAAAAGAGAAGAAAGAGGAAAAAGAGACAAGAGAGAAAAGAAGAAGAAGAGAGAAAAAGAGAGAGAGAAAGAGAGAAAGAGAGAGAAAAGGGAGAAGGAGAGAGAGGAAAGAAGAGAAAGAAAAAAAGGAAGGAAGAAAAGAGAGAAAGAGAGAAGAAAAGGAAAAAGAGAGAAAAAGAGAGAAAGAAAGAGAAAAGAGAGAGAAGAGAAAGAGAAAAAACGAGGAAAAAGAGAAAGAGAAAAGAAGAGAAAGAGAGAGGAAAAAAGGAGGAAAGAAGAAAGAGAAAGAGGAAAAAGGAAAGAAGAGAAAGAGAGAAGAGGAGAGAGAGAGAAGAAAAAAGAGACAAGAGAAAAAAGAGAAAGGAAGAGAAAAGAGAGAGGAGAAAGAAGAAAAAAGAGAAGAAAAGAAGAAAGAAAAGAAAAAAGAGAAAGAGGAGAAAAGAAGAAGAGAGAAAGAGAGAAAGAGAGAGAAAGAAGGAAGAAGAAAGAGGAAAAGAGAGACAATTGAGAGGAAAGAAGAGACAAGAGAGAGGAAAAGAGAGAAAAGAGAGACAAGAGAGAGGAAAAGAGAGACAAGAGAGAAAAAGAGAGACAAGAGAGAGAAAAAGAGAGACAAGAGAGAGGAAAAGAGAGACAAGAGAGAGGAAAAGAGAGACAAGAGAGAGGAAAAGAGAGACAAGAGAGAGGAAAAGAGAGACAAGAGAGAGGAAAAGAGAGACAAGAGAGAGGAAAAGAGAGACAAGAGAGAGCAAAAGAGAGACAAGAGAGAATAAAAAAGAGACAAGAGAGAGGAAAACAGAGGCAAGAGAGAGGAAAAGAGAGACGAGAGAGGGGAAAAGAAGGACAATTGAGAGGAAATAAGGGACTAAGAGAGAGACAAGAAAGATGAAAAGAGAGACACGAGAGAGGAATAGAGAGACAAGAGAGAGGAAACAGACGAGGCAAGAGAAAGGAAAAGAGAGACTAGATAGAGGAAACAGGAGAGACAAGGGAGAGGCAAAAGCTGAGAGACAAGAGAGGAAAGAAACTCTTGGCACAAATTAACAGCGATCCCGTTGCGAGCGGCAAAGAGGCACTAATTTGTGTACAAGAAAGGCACATGTTACATCAATATTGCTAAATAATGCGAGCGAACGACGTAGTGAAGCTCGACGAAGCTTCGAGGCAGATTTAAGTGAATGAAGGAGGAAGAGAGTCAGGGAATCAGGAGAAAGAAGGCTGGCAGGTTGACTGTTGTTGCAATTAAGCTGTGCTAATGAGAGGGAGATAGAGTGAGCATCTTAGGCACCTGCTGCGTGTTGACGAGGCGAGAGGAGGGAAAACTGTGCTCGAGATGGGAAGGAAAATTACACTGTGAGTTGTTATGAATAATGGCAAAGGATATTTCCCGTGATAACATTAGTATTGATAGTAATAATGATGCTATTGACAATTGCAATGACGATAGCCATGGCCTGTGGCTGTAAGCAAATAATTTCATGTTACACCTTAAGCTTTGCTCTATTTCTGCCGACGCGGTGACAGCCCCTGGGAGAGTGGACTCGGGGCCTTGCAAGCTGATGTTGCATGCAGGAGCTTCTGGTTTGATGTGGGTTATGCAACTCGATGCCGATATTGCGAAATAAAAGCTGAAAAGGATAAGTCTTGTTATAAGAGAATTAGTCACAAAAACAGCCATTGTTGTCATAGTGACCATATTGTGATCATGAAGTTACGATGACACTATTGCTATGGTGGTGACGATGACGACGATGATGATATGATGAAGATGAAAACAATAAAATGATGATAACAATAATAATGGTGCGGGTAATAACAATTATGGTTATCATAATAATGACAATAGCAGCAATGACAGAAACATTGATTGCAATAATAATAATAGCAATAATGATAATGATAATGAAGATAATGATTATCAGAAGAAGAACAATAATAGTGATTGATGATAATAATGATACTAATAGTAATAATAATAATAAGATAATAATTATAATAATAACATCAACAATAATAATGATAATAAGGACAATGATGATAGTAATGATGATAATAATGATCGCAATAATAGGAATGATAATACCAGCGGTATGGTTGTGCTGGCATGATGGTCAGAAAACCAACTTGGAGCGAGGCAAGGAAAATCAAAGGAAAGTGCACCACCGAGAGTGTCCTGGGGGGGGGGGGAGAATGCTGGTTGTAAATAACGCAGAATGAAGGTGTAAAGCAAGGAGTAAAGCAGATTGGAGACTGATCTCGGGGCAGGAGAGAGAGCGTGTGACCCGGGAAGTTCAGAAGAATGGCCCGAGTGAGCAGCATGGCCTCGACGGCGAAGAAGTTACACCGGAGGTTTAAAATTAGAAATGTCTCTTCTTTGAGGATGGGAGGCTTATGTAAAGCGCGAAAATTGAATATGGAATGGATTTTTCATTAAGTAATTTTCTGAACTTTTCTACATTGTAGTCGAACTAATTATGAAAGAATCAGTGCACCAGTTTCTCAAGCGGCCCGACCCGAGTGTTCCGACTTACAGAAAACAGCTAATTGCCCGCGTTCAGATATTTACTCTCTGACGCCGCCGGAGCATAATTTCAAGTGGAAGTCTAAGCCGTAAGCGAGGTTCCGGACGCTGGCCCTAAGTTAGAACAAATGAAGGGCGACGCGCCGCTCTCAGGGTAAAAAAGCAATTAAGCGGGTAAGCGGCTCTTTCGGCTCAGGTTATTGGAGCAATTTTCTCGTGACATGTTTAGATAAGTCGGGCGGACGACGCGAAGGATAGGGATGGAGGGCGGGGGGCGGGGGGAGGGGAGGGGGGGGCGAAGATGCGAGGAAGGAGGAAAGAAATGGTGGTGTATGGTGCAGGGGGCTGGAACGGGGACGCTGTCTGCAGACTCGACGAGAAAAGATCAAGGAGAGGGACACTGTATGCGACTGTGATGAAGGGTAATCCAGAGACGATGGTGAGAAATTCTCCGAGGGTTATGGTGAGAAAAAGAGGAAATTGATAACGAAGGACGTTTTAGGGACGGTATTAGGGAAGGGACAGCGGTGTGGCTGCGAGGGAATGGGAGGAAGCGAGGTCTTGACGTAATGATGAAGAACGGGTTCAGGAGCAGAGGGAAGAGCAGTCTGCAGCTGAAGCAAAAACAAGGATGGTCGAAGGGACGATTTATGGGGAATGATTGAAGAGAAGGCACTAAGAGGCTCATTAAGGAGAGACCTTTCTGATAAGCAACGGACGGAGAAGAATATTCTGGAAATAGCCTTGAAGCTGTGCCCTGATGGCGAGACACAGTAAAGGAGAATTGTGCTCACAATACTCTGAAGTTTATTCAGTTTTTCATCTATAAAACTTTACTTTATCATAAAAGAATAGGGCTGAGGAGACAAATCAAACAAGAACGACGTGAATACACGTCCACACGAACTGTGGTCGCGCCTTTGAGGAAAAGAAACAAGGTTGGTTGGCGCGCCGTTGAGCCCAAGGAGCGGCGAGGCAAAGGAGCGCAAAGGCGTCGCTCCCTGTGAAACCGGAGCTCCGGCGCGGCGCCTCCTGGCCTGAAGGGGATTAGCAAGTGGAAGGAGCGGCGCCCGGGGTGACTGCGGTGACCCGGGGGCGCAGGGGAGAGGCTCCAGACGCGCGGACAATATGGGGACTTGTGTGAAAGTGAGACTGGAATTCATTCATGGTAGGAATTAAAATTTACTGTTCCATCCACCGAACTTTCACGTGCACTTTGAACGTTCAAAAAATCAGAAAACTGAAGTAAGTGCAGATGTTACTTCACACAGTTTACATTGAATATGAAAAAATATGATTGTATCCTTCCCTTGCTGCCAATCACAGCGAAGGAAAAGGCTTTGTTGCTTACTTGATCGTCACAATTCATCTAAAATGTATTTATCCGATACATTACTATTTTGAAAACAACTTTAATACTAGAAATGGAAAAAAAATCCTACTTTAATACTAGAAATGGAAAAAAATCCTGATGAAACAAAAATGTTTCGAAGACGCGCAAAATATGATATCCAAAGAATTTCTCTTCACTGCATATTATTTTCCTGATCAGAAAATGAAGCCAACTGAATAGGTCAGAGACACGGGATTCATCCTCCCGCTCCAGTGAAGGGTCCTCTGTCCATTACCAAACTCCCACCATCACGCCGAAGACACTCGAATAAAATCGTATCTCTTGCATGCCTGTTGTTGATTCGTTTTGCACTTGGATTCTATGGCGGCCACTTAACGGCAAGTGCTACTTGTCAGATGAGCCTTCTGAGCATCAAGATGAGCCTTTATTGTGAAAACTTACTTCGGAATCCTGATTTTTCAATGTGACATTAAAAACAATGCCTCACTGAAAAATCTGCCACCATGCGACTAAACGTCCAATGCTACGCTTACTCATGGAGGCATTGGTAATCCTACAAGCATCCTAAACATCTTTAATTCCTCCAAAGAAGTAAGTTTTACACCTATATTGAGCTGAATATCTCCTTCGCTGAAGTGAATCCCACCCTGGACTGTAGCCATTACATTCAGCGAGCAATAGGCAACACCACTCAAGATTCATTCAATCTTTATTCCCATTTAAGTTCCCTGTTCATTATGGATCCCTTTGCCCCCATCCTCTCCCCCGTCCCTCCCCCTTCCCCCCACCCTTCCCCCGGTCGAGCTCCTCCACCCTGGCCATTCAACGTGGCTGGCTGAGCTCCCTCCATAAACACGGCCCCCTGCCATAATTCACACAAAATCTCCCGTCCTCGTGTAACAAAAGTGCGGCTCCTTTGGCGATTTCCTGCTTGGATGGAGACTCACACCGGCGGCTATCCAAATGAAAGCGCAGTAAGCCAGGTTTTAACACGATGGCGCCCGCTTTTTAGCCTGTGTGTTTACCCAGAGCTCCGTTGTATTTATGGTGATCTTGT